>NC_086379.1:80722028-81031215 GCF_036588685.1 Mytilus trossulus
AATGGAGAGCTAGCAGAAAGAGCAAATCTATATGTGTAATGTGAGTTATCTATAAGGTTTTCAAATCTTTTAATAACATTAACTTGTTGTTTAGCTAAATACTTTTGACATCAGAAATTATTTTTCATAAAAAATTAGTTAAACCGACAATACATTACTTTCAATTCATCATGCTTTACATTGGCAAAAGCCACTTTTGTCCGGTATGGAACCAGTCTACTATTGACAAAGGGAAGTAATTTGTTTAAAAAGTGTGTAATAATAGAATCAAATTGGTAATTGGCAAATATAGACTATTCAAACAGTAATATAATTTGTTCAATTATTCAGGGGAGATAACAAATAGTAAATTTTTTATAAAGGAATGTTTAAGAAATATTTAATACCTGTAGCAAGAAAATAAGTTCAGTGACACTTTATTTTTTTTTCTTACAGCATAATATAAACCTATCTTTTCATAATTCATTTCAAAATTCTATTTCACATATTTCTTTTTTTTTCTCAAAAAAACTGTTTTTTAAGAATTATCTTCTCAAAATTTGGCAATTCGTCAGGACTTGTAGCTTGATAAATAGCATAGTGAGTCAGTGACCTATACTTTTTATTATGCTTCTGAAATAACATGTTTAAATGTACATGTTGACAAAGTATAAAAAAGTCTATCAGAGGCACCTTAACCTCTGGTGAAAGATTGTTTGGTTTAAAATTCTATGTAGATTTAAAATAAGATTTTTTGTTTAAAAGTCACAACAACTGGAATCATAAACATAGTTTAATTAATTGTATAGTTGAAGAAATACATCTCTTCAAATGAGGAATCAGCTGTATACCAGATTGGATAATTGTTAATCAATGACTTAGCTTCCATCTCAACACTTGGGAACTTGTGCTTATTTTTTCTGGCTGAAAATAAACAAAAAGATGTAAAAAAAAATGTGCATTCATTTACACAAAATTTACAATGGTACAAACTATATCAATCAATATTTCTTTGTATTTTAATTCAAAGTATCATCAATATTAGTTTAAATATGTTGCATGAAGACTGCTATTCATTTTACTCATTGGACAAACAATAAAATTACATATGTCAAATTATGACCCCTTTAGTAAATCACCACTGTTTTTTTTAATTGTATAAATTTAAAAGCCTATCATACATTTCAAATAAACTTTCTTGAAAAAAAATAGCTGATTGTGTACAGTATGGGTCACTCATTGTTGAAGGAAGTACCGGTAGTTATAGTTGCTTCACTCAAAATTATTGGACTCAGTTGGAGAGTAGTATCATAAGCAATCAGAACAAATCTCCTTATTTCAGAAAAGTTTTTGTAGCTGTATTTGCTATCTTACAAATTGTATAAAAAGCTCAATAATTATGATTTTAGGTAAACAATAATAAATATATCGCTTGTCATAACTGTGCATTCTGAATCCTTATACAAATCAATAAATACCTTCACTGATGAAAAAGTTAGCAAAGTGTTGTGAGACCCGTATGGACTGAAAGTCGTGTACTAATCCAGTATATCTACTGTTCCATAAAAAGTTACTTTTCTCTGGATGCCATTGTATACCATATACAGGATATTTATGTGCTGAAAAACAAGAAAAATGCAAAATAACACTGACAGTGAATAATATATAGCCAAATTCTTTTAACTAGCAGTAAAAACCAAAATAGCCAATATCAGGTGGAGGTTTATACATCTAAGAGCTGATGATTGTTGTGGTTTGAAAATGCATGTCCTAAAGATTATATCTTGCACGTTTTTACTTAAAATATACTTTATAAACAAATGAACATTAACACCAAAAAAGTCATATTATTGTATAGGTCTACTTTATACCTTAATTTACATCTAGAAATAGTTCATGAGGGTCAGGTAGCGAACATTCAATTTATATGTAGCATAATTCAAACAGTACCAGCATATTCATGGTACATGTATATCTATTTCTCCCACATGAAACAATATCCCAGTGCTTGTGCTGCTCACCATGATTTCTTTGATGGAGGGTTGGTATAAGTTTAAATGAAGATATTTTGATGCTGATACAGACTTGAAGTGACTTTGTACCTGAAAACCAATTATAAATTAAAATCATAAAAACTTTTAATACATGGAAACTTACCTTCTACTGTTGAGAGAAATTCTTTCCCATTTGAAGCTACATTTGTTGACAACACTTTAAAAAATTTCTTTAGTCTGGAGTTACTATTGTAAGTCTAAAAAAGATAATGTGATTTCTTCAATGCAATGTGAAGAAAATAAAGTGCAGAATGATAAATTCAAAATTTGTAGAGAAAAAAGTTTTGCTACGTTTCCAAGCAACTAATTTTAAGGATCATAAAAATGTCCATGTTCAGAAAACTATTGCAAGCTATCTAAATTTATTAAAATTTTCAACAAACTGAAATGTTATCCAATATGAATTGTTTTTATGCACTTTGAATCACAAAACAATTGCCTACCTGAACTTTTAGACAGTGAGAATTGCCTACCAGACCTTTTAGACCCCTGGACCCGGTTGCACGAACGTTAGTTAAATTTAACTAACCGTTATCTCGGCTTTAACACGACGTTAAATTTAACGAGGGATTAAAAGCGTTGCACAAAAGTTAACAAGCAGTAAACTGACAGTTAGTTCACCCAGTTAAGTTACAGATTTAACTAAGCCCGAGGGATAACATTAAATATTTAACAGTCAGTTAAAATCAAAGATGGCAAACCAGTTATTGTTTGGTAATGTTTTTGCACTGCGAAAACAGCGAGTATATCGCGATAGGATAGAGCTGGCCACGCTTAGTGATAGACAGATACGATCAAGGTTTCGATTCAAAAGAGAATCAATCCAATTTATATCAGATTTGCTACGGAATGATTTGTCCCACACCACAAGAAGGAGTCAGCCAATTTCAGTTGAAATGCAGGTATACTCTTTAGAATATTATCTTTTTGTAAGAGTTAGAAAAAGATTCATTTTTCTTAGTAACAAAGAAAATCTCTCTATATATATGTGTGTACCGTTCAGTTTTAGGATAAGAAAAGTCTCCATTCAAACGTAAACATAACAAAAAATAATTGAAAAATGACTACAAACATGGATTTAATCATCTCTCCCAACACAATCTAACCTAGTATATAATTCCACACACACCAACACACAATAGACCACAATAGCTGTTTCATGGGCTTCGATCGTCAATGAAAATACGGGTGTATTACACAAGACACACGAGTTTGATATTCTGTTTTTGGAAGTTATAAATATATAATCCAACTCCGGTGTAATTATAAAACAAAATATTGTAGCAGTTTCATATTTTTCCAAATTTCCATCTAGCAGTTTAGATAAACATGTATGTGTGCCTATAAAAAAAAAAAAACAACAGTGCTTTCTATCACGTCCGCAAGCTGGGTCATTTAATAGGTCGTTAATTATATTTGCAGGAAATGAAAACGAAACTTAACAAAGGAGAAACGAAGTGGTTTCGTTTCTGATTTTAGTTATTATCCCAATGATATTACACTGTCTTTGGGAAAACTATACTGTCGTCACTGTGACCTAGAGCTTAATCAACTGTAGAAGTCTGAGAATTTAATTGTTTCGAAGGGATTACAAAAAACAAATTTCCGAATTATATAAAAGAATGGGTTTAATTGTATGATCAAATACGTGGAGGCTGTTTTTAATATTTGGATTCAGTGACAAGAAGTCCTTTTGTAATAAATGTCGTAACCGACACATTTAAATGTATGGATGTAATCATGTATAGGTCTCTCACTTCTGTATTCTTTTTTTTTCGCTCATTATTTTTTTTTTAACATAATGGCTACTTTTTTACTTAGGTATTATGCACATTGCCTTTTTTGTAATCAGAAGTTGTTTACCCAAATTATTTAATTTTTTTTCAGTTAATCTTTCAATTTTTATCCACAAGCACTTGCCTCTCAGTTTGATAATTTTATTTACCAAAGGCAAATATGTTATATATATTTCAAAATGACCTAGAGCTTAAGTATAATACACATGTGTAATAATAAATTGCTGCTGTTACCCCCCCCCCCCCCCCCCCCACCCCCCGGCCCACCACCACCACCAACATCAACCTTTTATGAAAGATTAATTATGATAAGTCATATGTGAAAAAAAAGCTTCAAAAAGTCATGAAATGTTTTGGTTGTCAGCCCCCCCCCCCCCCCCCCCCGTCCTCCTCACGCAGTCACTGCAGCGATGTTCTAGATCCGCCACTGTATTGGTCTTATATATGGAGTATATCGTTCCTGAATGACTAGTACTGTTGAGCTACATTGTCTTGCCGAACAATATACAGAATATCAGTAGCTACATGTCCAAGCAGTTTGAACAAATAATGAAAATGGTCCTAAACCCATGCATTTCTCAGGACTACACAATTCGCCGAATCAGAAGGAAAGTGTTGTATATATGCACCTCTAAATATCAGACGCCTACCAAATATCAAAGAAATCTTTAGAGGAGTTGCAACCAAAAGACCCATCTTTGGTAAATGTTGAAAAATTGTCCCATAACTCCACAAAATTTGCTGATTCAAACTCATTGTGACAGGGGAAAAACAAATATTTTAACATTTGTAATTGAAACCATGTTGATTGGCTAAGACACATTGACGATCTGCAAACAAGGGCTTCTTATTTTTGGGATGTTTCTATTTTTCTGTTTATCACAACTACCAGCACCAATGTCTTTCAAGGATTAGTTGACAGATATTTATGACCTGATATTGATATATAGATTATTTTAGGAGTGTTGGTGTCTTGAGTGTAGATTGGTTTGCATAGGAACACAGAATCAAAATAAAATGTTCGCATGCTCTTCAGCTTCTGTTTTGGGCTGCAGCTTTATAAACTCAATCATAGATATACAGAATCAATCTCTTACACGTAGTGCGTAAGTTATTGGTGTTAGGAGATTGTTGAAGATTTTTCAAGTTTGTAGGAGACCTTGCCATCATAACTGAGAGTTTTTTTTCGTGGAACAGGAACATATTGTTTTACATCTGTCCGTCCATGATACTAGTGATTGTAGATTGTTGTCAGGTTGAATTTAGGTGGTTTCTACTTGAAACTTTAATTTCTTGCTGACTGTACCTCACAATAATTCGAAATACCTACATTGCACCCCTTTATTATTTCAAAAAAAATAACCTCAATTTATTAACATTGCGCCCCCCTAATCTGAAATCCTGGATCCACCCCTGGCGGTTGCCCCTATTCCGAGGCGATGCAAAAGAAATTTGTGTTGTGACGAAAGATTTAGTTGTATTAATTTATTGTATCAAACAACGTGCAAACAATAAAAAAAGGAAAAGATGCATCTGATCTTAAAACTTAACAGATTTTTATATAAGCAATCAATCAGTCAATTTTATTGTCAGAAAAAATCTATAATACTCGTGTTGAAGGCCGTACTTTGACTTATAATTGTTATTTTTTTTTAAACATTGTGACTTGGATGGAGAGTTGTTTCATTGGCACTCATACCACATACATGTATTCTTATTTATATATACATTATGTTTGTATACGAAAATAGTCATGAAGGGCTAACTTTTTTTTTACTTTCGACTCGGCTATTAATTAATTTGGGTGGCCTCTTCTGTGTACACACGTTTTAAAAGATGACGTCACGTCATGTTCTTGATATAAGTGTGCATGATTGGAATGTCAACATTGGAGTTGGATAATACACTCGAGTTTTACTGGAAATTCAGACTTTTTAATCGATAGACATTCAGCGAAAAGTCAGAATGACTATAAACATGTTCATATGTATGATTTTACAAAACGTCAAACTTGTAATCATGCAATCTAAAAGGAAAAAAAAGGATTTAGTGTGTTCAATAATCGCTTGCTCTGTTAGATTGAGTACATATAAAGAGAAGGAATAACCAGTATTTGAAAGGTAAGTTCTTTTTTTTTTTCGAAATCGTAAAAAATGTGGTTATTTTGCATTTTGTGACGTCATTAAAATGACTGTAACCCCAGCGTTTGTGAACAAAACAAATAGATACATGACAATAAAGAAAGATTTGCTAGCTATAAATACGTGTATCTGTATATTTCATATAAAGTTATTTAGCATATATGCATAATTAAATAATCGTACTCTCAAACACTGGAGGCATAGTGGACTCAAAACCACAGGATATTCCACTAAAATTTGGTCTGTCCTTCATCATTTCAATAATTTTTTCTTCCACGGCTGATGGTGGCTTTGATGCCGGCCCTCCTCCGGTCAATTTCCTCTGTTTTTTTACATCATTATATATTTTTTTTGCATTCTGTTGTAAGTTTCCCCATTTATATTTTACTTGCTCCGTCGTTCTTTTTTGAAGTCCAATTGCATTAATTTTAGAACAAATTTCTGCCCACTTTTCATTTTTTTTGTTATTTGTTAAGGTGTTTGTTTGCTTTGATTTTATCACGAACTCATCCTTTTCTACAAGTTCTTGTAATAGAGTTATTTCTGAGATGCTCCAGTTTGGTTGCCTTTCTCTCTAATAGACGCCATGTCTGCCAAAAGTACGCGAAATTGCGCGAGGGCGAACATAACTGATTGTTAAATACCAAACTACTAGTTAAACGTAAATTAGTAAACTCAAACGTAACTAACTGTTGTGCAACGGATTTTTAATCAATAGTTACGTAACTTGCAGTTAAAATTTAAACTGACAGTTAAAGGCTTAACAGTTAGTTAAACTAACTGACGTTCGTGCAACCGGGTCCTGAACTGTTACACCATTAGAATTGCCTACCTGAACTGTTACACCATTAGAATTACATACATGAACTTTTTATCATATTAAAATTGCCTACATGAACTGTTTCACCATTAAAATTGCCTACCTGAACTGTTTCACCATTAAAATTGCCTACCTGAACTTTTAGACCATTATAAATTCCTACCTGAACTGTTACACCATAAGAATTGGCCACATGAACTTTTAGACCATTATAAATTCCTACCTGAACTGTTACACCATAAGAATTGGCCGCATGAACTTTTAGACCATTATAAATGCCTACCTGAACTGTTACACCATAAGAATTGGCCACATGAACTTTTAGACCATTATAAATGCCTACCTGAACTGTTACACCATAAGAATTGGCCACATGAACTTTTAGACCATTATAAATGCCTACCTGAACTGTTACACCATAAGAATTGGCCACATGAACTTTTAGACCATTATAAATGCCTACCTGAACTGTTACACCACAAGAATTGGCCACATGAACTTTTAGACCATTATAAATGCCTACCTGAACTGTTACACCGTATGAATGGAAGTTAGGTGTTACATTGTCCTTCATTAGATAGGTCTTGACATCATCAGGAAGAGTACCAAACATACGACTTTCTTTGTATTCTGAAAATTAAAGAGGTTCAGCAAAAATATCACTTCTGAATCTAATCTTATTTTTAAAACATCTTCTTTAAGCTTATCAAACATTTTTTTCTGTTTAAAACTTATTCTGAAAATGAGAGAAAAATGATTGTCCAATTCAGTAAACAATAGTAGATATGATTGATTAAAGTTAAAATGTTACCTTCAGTCAAATTCAATGGAAGAGACTTGTCCCATACACTGGCATTTGTTGTCACCAATACTCCTGCAGTAAGGGCAGATAACTCCTGAAATCCTAAACATGTTCCCCATACAGGATAATAGTCACCTTTATCATAAGCCTAGAATAGAAAGTTAAGCCCTTGATAAAATTCTATCATCTTGTTATTACACTAGTATTACAAATGAAATGAATCAATCTATGGGACAGCTACCCCAAAAAAAATGGCAAAGAAATTTTTATTTTTTTTTAATTTAAAAAAATTCTAAATTCTTAGTATTTATAATGTACATGTGTTTAAAGAACAAATGTATTAGGTACATGCCTTCAGTGCCATCTCATAAAAGTATCTTGAAGCATTCGCATAGCCTGACGTAAACAGATCTACACCTCCTCCTGGAAGCAGTACTCTACAATGAAATAGATTAGTAATCCAACTGACAATCCATAAATCAAACTGACTGATCAAATCATTTTATAAAATACATGATATAATGGGGCATATTTTTGCAAAGGGGTTGTAGTATAAAAATGAAGATTGGTAGTAGGATTAATGTTTGGGAGACAACTATAATAAAATTGATTTAAACAACTATAGGTCACCCTAGAGCATTAAAATATAACCCAAAGTAATTTATTTAGTGAGCTTTTAAAAGTTTTGTAGCTTGAAGTTACTAAATTATTTGAAATAGATAGGATATAAATAATGTGCTTCCTTACTACACCTGATTGTTTGCACTCTTAAAACTAGATATAAGATAGATATGGGGCCTGGAAAATATAGCAATAAAGCCAGTGACAATGGGATTTTAATTCCATTTCATATTGATTAAAAAAACATGCACAGCAAACAGCAACAAAAACCATCACTGAATTACAGGTTTCCAACTTGAAACAGGCAGCTGAATAATAGGGTGGTGTTCAATATGTTTCTGACTATTACCGGTATACCATTTCCCAAATTAGTAAAAGCTTTCATAGGCGGATCCAGGGGGGCCTGGGGGGCACAGGCCCCCACTTTTGTGGGAAAAATTTGGTTGATTATATAGGGAATCATTGAAGCTTGACTGCAGCGAGCCCCCTCTTAGGTCAGTCAGCGGGCCCCCCTTAGAAAAAGTTCTGGATCCGCCACTGGCTTTACCTAAAAATAATCCTAAAATATGTAATTTACAAAGAAGTTAATATATAGAGACTATCTTTTAGGGAAAGCCATAGCCATTTGCTTATCAGTATTTTTTTTCTTCAAATATTTATGACAGCTGACCTACTATTTATATTCAACAGAAGTTGACATTTTTCAACTTACTTAGGGTTAGGGTTAGGAAGTTTAAGCATCATTGTTTTACCGTTTTCTTTATTTCTTCAAGAAGTAAAATGAGAAATAAGAAACTTAACGACAAAAATGAACAATTTTTTCTAACTTACCCATTAGTATATGTAAACATTTTTTCATAGTATTCTTCAGATTCTTGGTCCCTGTAATTAAAAAAAAAATTAAATGCAGTTGACAGCGGATTATTTTGTCCACCTTTACCAAATTTAACATTAAGCAAATGTCCATTTTTTTTCATAGTTACACCAATGGTTCTTGAAAAGACTGTTCTAGCAAACCAAAAATATTAGCACTTACATCAAACTACTGAAAAAAGTACATGTGCAAAAATTTAACATAGATTTATAGTCAAGTTGACCCAGGGGAAGGGATTTAAAAAAAAAAAAAAAATGTTACTGTCTATCCACAGTTTTTCTACTTCAATCAATGCTGTACATAGTTAAATTTGATGTAACTAAACACACTTGTTTTTAATGTCTCTTACCTTATTGGTACAACACCACCTCCTGCACTTTCTATCCATTTAATGTAGTCTGCTGGTATTCCTGTGTCACCATGGCCACCAGAGGACTTTTGAGATACAACACCTGTAAGTTTTAAAACAATTATATTTTATGTGTTTACTTCTTACATATTCATTCATCTGAAAAATTAATTTCAACACTTAATGTTAGTGAATTAAAAAGAAATCAAGACAAATGGTTAAAATCGGATAAGCAAAGACATGGAAACCTATTTTAACAAGAGTGCACACACTGAAATGTCTCGCCTTCTTTACTAATCATTGATATTACGTTGATAGTCCTAAGTATAAAGCTTTATTACAGCTGTCACATAAACTTAACATTAACCAAGATAGCTAGTGAACCATGAAAATGAAGTCAAGGTCAGATAAACCATGCCAGGCAGACATGTACTGCTAACAATTATGCTTCCATACATTAAATAAAAATTGACCTATTACTTATAGTTTAAGAAAAATAGACCAAAACACAAAAACTTAATACTGTGCAATGAACCGTGAAATTAAGGTCATGGTCAAATAAAATGTGCGGGACTGACATATGGATCATAAAATATTTCCATACACTAAATATAGTTGAACTTTGGCATATAATATTAGATAAAAAGACCAAAACTAAAAAGCTTAACTATAACCACTGAACCATGAAAATGAGGTCAAGGTCAAATAACATCTGCCAGCGAGACATGTACACCTTACAAGTATTCCATACAACAAATATAGTAGACCTATTGAATAAAGTATAAGAAAAACAGACCATAACACAAAAACTTAACTATAACCACTGAACCATGAAAATGAGGTCAAGGTCAAATAACATCTGCCCGCTAGACATGTACACCTTACAAGTATTCCATACAACAAATATAGTAGACCTATTGAATAAAGTATAAGAAAAACAGACCAAAACACAAAAACTTAACTATATCCACTGAACCATGAAAAAAAGGTCAAGGTCAGATGACACCTGCCAGTTGGACATGTACACCTTACAGTCCTTCCATACACCGAATATACTAGCCCTATTGCTTATAGTATCTGAGATATGGACGTGACCACCAAAACTTAACCTTGTTCACTGATCCATGAAATGAGGTCCAGGTCAAGTGAAAACTGTCTGACGGGCAAGAGTACCTTGCAAGGTACGCACATACCAAATATAGTAATCCTATAACTAATAATAAGAGAGAATTCAACATTACAAAAAATCTGAACTTTTTTTTCAAGTGGTCACTGAACCATGTAAAAGAGGTCAAGGACATTGGACATGTGACTGACGGAAACTTCGTAACATGAGGCATCTATATACAAAGTATGAAGCATCCAGGTCTTCCAGCATCTAAAATATAAAGCTTCCAAGAAGTTAGCTAACGCCGCCGCCACCGCCGCCGCCGGATCACTATCCCTATGTGGAGCTTTCTGCAACAAAAGTTGCAGGCTCGACAAAAATCTGTCATTGTAATTTAAGGACACTAGGTATTTTACAGGTTTCAGTCATATTTACAATTGTGTAGATCTTGTATTGCTAATCATCTTTTATGTTCAAAGTTCCTATGTACCAAAAAAGGTTTTAATAACATAGGCAGATGTTAAAAACAAGAATGTGTCCATAGTACACGGATGACCCATCCACATTATTATTTTCTTTGTTCAGTGGAACGTGAAAATGGGATAAAATCTCTAATTTGATTTTAAAATAAGATAGATCATATCATACGGAACATGTTTACCAAGTTTCAAGTTGAATGGAGTTCAACTTCATTAACTACCTCGACCAACAACTTTAACCTAAAGTGGGACAGACAGACAGACAGACAGACAAACGGATGGACGCACAGACCAGAAAACATAATGCCCATAAATGGCGCTTAAAAATGTCAAATTTTATTGTTTATTGACTTAGAGGACTAGAAAGAATTAGTAACACATTTTATAGATCTTTTTTTTCTCATCATATTTTTGTACAATATAGCTAGCTTTCATCAAATGTTGTCTCTTTGACACATTCCCCATTTCTATTCTCAATTATATCATGCATGTATTAATTTAAACTTGAAGCTTATAAAAGCCTCTTGTTTAATTTTGAAAACAAAGATTTAAAATATACATACCAATTATAGGTCTTAAATAAGCAGTGGTGAAGGTTGTAAGCCATAATACATTAAGTAATACAAGTATCTTAAAACATCCCATCTTCAAACTTCAAACTGCAATATAAATTACATAAGGATCAAAGTATAAAAGGAAGTAGTCGAATAAAACCACTTCCTGAAGATACAAAATGTTTATAAATATATTTTTGCCCAAGTATATTTATTGTGACCTGTTAGAACTTCCTTATGTTATTTAATCTACAAAATTACTGTTAAAGTAAATCTCATTCATCTATTAAGAGATAAAGATAACCTTCATGTTTATAAGATATCAAAATAAATTGATACTGTATTGAAATTGAGAATCAAAATGTGGAATGTGTCAAATAGACAACAACCCGACCAAACAGCAAAAAACAGCTGAAGGCCACCAATGGGCCAATACAGTGTGAAAATCCTACACCCAGAGGTGTTACATCTTTTTATTAATTTGTTAGATTGCTGTTGCCTGGACATTTGTCCAAAATCTCTTCTTTTTGAAACAAGTGGCAGGATTTTTTTTACTAAAATGTATTATTTTGAACAACTTGTGATTTGGGCATATTTCTATAAATTGATAAACCTTCAAATATATTTTTCAAGATACATAAAGTTTGCTAAACTGAAATAGTTTTTCTCACATGGGAAGAATCATATATAGCTTCATCCTATATTTGTCTTCGTCAACTTAATGATTTTGATGAAGTTAAGAATTAATGATAACCTTAAAGGGGGTCTCATACTCTCATTGGGGGGTTCCGATCCCAGAGACCCCCCTTAAATTAGACTTACCATGCATTACATGATGTTCAATTAATTTCGCCTTAATCTGATGAAAGAGTAACATCTTTAATACTAATTTAAGAATATGAAAAAAGGTTTATATGCACTTTTTAATGATAATAAATAGTAAAAACAAACATTTCATTAAAAAAGTCTTCTTCATAATACAAAAGTAATAGCTGGATATAAGCTGGATTGATTGATTGATTATTTGGTGTTTAACACCACTTTCAACACTATTGTGCTATTTGGGACAGTGACTATTTTTTTGGAGGAGGAAGCAGAAGTGCCTGGAGAGAACCATTGATTTTGGAAGGTGAACTGATGATCTTAGTCAATTAAGATTGGAGTCAAGTGCACCTGCTTTGTGCTGGATTTGAAACTCTCAACCTCAGTGTTGACTGACTAGTGATACAGTAGTTCAACTAATTAGACCACTGCATGGGCCACAACCATTAATAGCTGGAGGATTTTATCTAAATGGTTCAACAAAAGAGAAGGTATGAGATGAGGCCAACTGCAACATATTCAATTCAAGGGAGATAATTAAACTACATATGAATAAGTACATGTACTGAAATTGTTGCAAGATTTGATTTTATGTCTATAATATATAGAAAGTTAAATTTAGAAGAACCTGGTATGTATATATTTCACAGCAGATGAAATTGCATTGCCATAGTGAAATGTCTCCCATCACTGTATACATGCAAAATTAAATAGATATATTTTGCTATTGGGTTGTTTTTGCAGCTTGTATTGGCGTCTCCATCAGAATCATTGAGGCTAAATATAGTGTTAGGTTTCAAGTTTTAAAACTCCATAGATAACTATTAAGAAAATGTCTGATCTAACCACAGAATGAAAGTTTAACAGCAATTAATCTGAATCCATAATACTTACTTCAAATTGGTCAGACAAAGTAATGAATATATTTTCTTTTATTTCAAGCTATTATAAGCTTACAAAACTTGTGTAAAACAAAATAACACTTATTTTCATTGAATGTCTAAGAGTTATCTACACTTACAAGTCACAAAATAGAACTTTAAGTAACGAACGTCAGACACTAACTTATACCTCATTCATTTTTGCCCACACAACAACTGCAATATGAGATGATAATTAATAAAAGATAATTTTAAAATTTGAGCTATACAATCAAATGAATTACAATATGATGTAACTATAAATTTATTATGCATGGATGGAATAACTCTTGAAAAATAATTAGAAAATATTTTGATATTGTTGCCAAAGTAACAGATTTATCTAAATATTATGAAAATGACTGCATTTTAAGTTGAATCTTTTATTATCAATTAATTTTTTTTTTATCTTTTTTAATTTATAAAAATCTACATCATTGAGATAAATATCCTTTATTGCTCAAATTTTACTTATCGTTTATTTTTTTTTTGTAAAAAGAATTACATGGTTTTAATATAAGAAATTGTTGAATGTTGTGCTATGATGACAAGGGCCCATGATTGTTCATTTTTATAAGAAACTCACATTTAAAGCCGGATGATTTCACTGTATGATAAGCAGAGTTTCAAACCTGGGAAAATATATACAATATATATGTGTTCCTTTTCAAACTGAGTGTATTCTGCAAGTGTACTTTCACTTGTATCTTGTAACAGGTCACATGTCTACTTTCATTTCTTTCAATGTCTTCTTCTTCTCTGTATTAGCTTCCTTTAAATAGGAACACCTCTAATATATATATTATTAGAGTATTTGGGGTAAATTTTGTAAGATTTTTTTTGGTTGTATGTAGATAACTATGTACAGCACACTATGTAGGAGGTTTACTTTCATTTATAAGTTGTTTTTATATATATATATACAGACTGTTTTATTTTGTATCTATTTTTTTTTTTTTTTTTTTTTAAATTTTAATATAATAAAAGAAACGTGCACCATAGCAGTATTTACATGTGAGTGTCTTATATACATGTTTTTTTGTTGTTTTATTTGTGTTTTAAAACTTAAACATCCAATATTTAAAAGTTGTACAAAAACAAAATAAGTGTCTATAATGATAGTAGTTATATATATATAATTCTATTTTTTTTATAAAAGGATAGAGTTATAGATTAATTTTCTAAAAATGAGGTTACTTAATTATTTTAAAAGGAGCAAGTATGTATTTTAAAAAGTAAAAATATATTTTGCATCAATTTTAATATGATAAAATATCTCATAATAGTGAACATCAATTTTCTTGACTGGTGATGTGGAATTTCATTGATAAAAATTAAAATCTTTTATCTAATTAAAAAGCTAAAAAATTAAAAATAAGACAGTCATTAAAAACAAAGTTCTTATTCTTGTAATTGTAATTCCGTCACTAGCATGAGGTCCTAGCATAAACAAACTAACAATACTTGATAGATTAAATATTTTTTCGGGTATGGGTAAAATCAATTGGCAATAAAACTCACTTTATAAAACGTCATACTGTAAACATTGCATGATATCTATAAAAAAAAAAAAAAAAAAAAAAGAGAGAGTTAAAAGTAACAATATGAAAATAGAATGTCTCTTCATTATTTTAGGTAAACCCTAACAGACAGGTTTCCATTTAGGTCTTCGAAGGTACCAGTAAGCAGGTGAAAGTTGACACGAGACAGGTAATCTATGAATTATAATTTAAATACTTATTTTAATAGTGTATGACAAACACAACAATAAAGCTTAGGTAAAATTAGACCCTACAAACATTACTTCTAGGAAAAAATATATATAGAATATTTTTATTTCCCTTGAAATGGGTATCGGGATCGTTCGCCCTACAGTAATAACATGTTCGCCCTGGGTACGTTCGCCCAGAGAGTCCGTTCGCCCTACTAAAAAATATTGATATTCAGCGCATTGAAGATTCCTTGAAATGTATACCCTCATAAAAGCCTTTTAAAAAGGGATTATCATTACCTCAGACTACTATTATCTATAACATATAGTTGTCTCAGTCATTACATATTACATTGAGGGGCTTACCCCACATTCGAGGGGTTGTTCCCAACCTGATAACTTCTTAAAGAGCGTGGTAAAGGGTAATTTTCATGCAATGTGTTTTGCCTGTACTGTAGCCATGAAGGGAGATATGACCTTTATTGGGACTTCGGGATCGGGTGTTTTTAAGCTCATGATCTGAGGATTTCGGTATTGATCCTGTCGGGATCTGGGAATTCTTTTTTCAAATTTCGGGATGTTTGAATGTCAATTTATAAATTCAGGACCAGAGTCTGGATATCACGTTTTTAAGCCTGTGATTTCTGGATCAGGACCTGGTATCAGGTCCATTCGCTCCCAATACACTTTCACACCCTACAAGTTCACACCTCGCACATTTGTACCCAAGGTCTGTTCGCACCCAATTTTAAATAAAAATTCCAAAATTTTTAACAGCTGGGCCCCTTTGATCTGAAACAACAAAACAAAAAATTATAGCAATGCAGTAACTTAAAATTAATTTAACACAATAAAATGTGTTGTCATAGTCTCACTTTATTTTGAAACAATGAAATAAAAGTTAGCAATACACCAAACCAATATAAGTAAGTTGTATTCAACACAAAAAACATGTCTTACTTTAATTTAGGACAATGACAACAAATATACTTATAGGAATACACTTGCCAAAACTTGATTACAAAGTTATTAAACACAAAACCAATAAAAATTGGGCGTGAACTTGTAGGGTGCGAAAGGGAAAGGGGGCGAACATGATTGGGTTCAAACATGAATGGGCGCAAACAGCCCCGGATTCTCAGGCCCCCTCCTATCCCTCCTCAGCCATGAAAAAGGTTTGTTATTCAACATGTTCTGTGAAATCGGTAAAAAGATCAAAGTGCAAGAAATTTTTAATTGTTCGCTCATCCTTTGCATTCTTCAGTGCAGATTACCCCCCTTTACATTCCTCCTTAAAGGGCAATTACATTCTACTATTAATTGACATAATCCAGTAGACTCAGACTGTTGCCAACGACAGCATCATCATGTTCATATACAAAAGCATCAAATCTAATAGTCTGAGATGACTTTGACCTTCAAAGGCTGTTTTGCCAGACAAGCTTAGTTCCATAGCAAACCAGCCATTGGATGTCAGAGTAATCTTGGACTACAAATCTAAAAAAGATTTTGATTGCCTTCAGGAAGATATTGATGCTGTTGCAAAGTGGGAAAAAGACTGGCTGATGGCTTTCTGTCTTGACACAAATGCACGCTGCTCACTGCATCAAACAAAAAAGATACAATCAAACACAATTACTGTATCTCCACAGCTATACCCTAGAATATTTTCCTCTGCTAAATGTCTTTATCTGACACATACACCGTATTTAGACTAAAGAACATATGATTGTACTGTATGATAATAGCATTAAATTAACGTAAATTGCATATTTTTGGAATTCGTGCTTAGTGGGCTGATATGGAAAGTTTATCACATACTTCGATTTGTTATCTCATGCTTAACCGTAACGTTATCACATGGCATTCCGCTAATACTCAGCAAATTCCACAAAAATACACATCAATGCTAAGTTTTCAGTAAAAAACATTACAAAGTAGTACAAAACTACAATTTGGATACTGGAAAGAATATTGTGTAAAATAACATGAATAATAAAAACACAAAAAATCAAAGAAACAAATTATTGAATAAATGCATTTTTAAAGTTTCAAACATAATTTAAAAAGTTACTTTAAAAAAGTTAACCTTTCCAAACAGTCATGACAGTGTTCATTATGTATATTATTGTCGATTCATCCATTTAAAATATTTGTCTTCTCTGTTGAGGCATATGATAGAAATATTTCATGTCGAATGTACTAAATTGTGGGTCCGACATGCATGAACTTTTCACTTTTTGAACTTTTATATGGGAACCACGTAAAAGGATCAATATATGAATTCTCCACTGTTGAAGCATATGATAAAAAGATCATGCCATGCCGCTCTTGGGCTTATATTAAACCTAGGGCTGATAATACTTGCAATATGAAAAATGCCATATACTAATCTGATAATATAACCCTTCAATCTGACTTTGAACAGACATTATCATTGCAAAGTGCAAACACAAATAAAAGCCTAGGCTTCTTTAAGAGAAATCTCATAACATCCATCACAAACAGTCTCGGGCATACCCATCACTTGTCCAACTTAACTATAGAATATGCTTGCCTGGTTTATAACTCTCATACTGCTGAACATTGCAATAAACATGAGATGGTGGTTCAGCGTCAGGCTGCTAGGTAACCCTGTAATAGTTTGCACATCAGCAGTAGTGTTATAGACATGCTCAATGCTTTAAATTGTCCTTACTTTAAAGACTTTTTTAGAATCAAGAAGATAAAATGTCTGACTCTTCATAATGGTTTTGTGTGTATATTTTTAGACTTCCAGCACAAAGCATGATCCAGTAGTGGTGACCAGAATAATTACAATGGAACCAAGTGTAGAGAGTTTGTATTTTCCAGCTTTGTCTCAAGGCATCAGTAAAGAATGGGCTGAAGGGAATTTTGCTGATTTAGAAGTCATTGTTGAAGGGCAAAATTTCAAATGCCATCGTATCATTCTGGCGTCAATGTCCCAATATTTCTCAACAATGTTTACGTCTGGTAAGTCAAAATATTATACATATACTTGTACATGTATGAAGGAGACAGTCCTACACTGTATAATAATTCAACCTCTTATTTGTTGAAATGAGAGTTATTTAGCCAACAAAAATGTAGAATTACAGTTTATATGTAAATTGAATATAATGGTTGAAAATTATAGATTATTAATGATTTCTCAAGTTTGGGTGTTTCTCACCTAGTCAAAGGTGACAGCACCCTTAGTTCTCGACATGATACATATCATATGTTTATCTCTAGAGTGTATCATGATACATGTATAAAAAATTATCAGTAAGAAAGATCATAGGGAAAAAAAACAGGTTTCTTCTAATCAGAATTATAAAATTTCTTATATATGGGTCTGTTTGGAAATGCTATAGTTACTGCATGTACATGTATGTTTTCATGTATTTTTATGTGTATCATAAACTTCAATTACTTAGATTTCAATCTTCATTTTGTAATTGAAAAGGAAATCCCTAGTTGACTAATAATGGCACTATATTAATGGGTACACATACCATTATGGTTGCTTATATCAATTAGTACATTGATCCAGTCAACGAGTAAATTGCTTATGCTCAGTGTAAAATATCAACAAATATTAAGTCTACCAATGTTAAAATGACCATAAAGCATGACATGAAGGAATTATTTCTTAAATTAAAAAAGGGATAAGTCTACAGAAGATAGATTTTTTTTTAAAAACATTATTTATTTTAAAAACAAGTACAGCCTGAGGTTTAATGATGTTTTATTTTCATCCATAATAATAAGATGGAGAATGGGAATGGGGAATGTGTCAAAAAGACAACAACCCGACTATAGAAAAAACAACAGCATAAGATCACCAACAGGTCTTCAATGTAGAGAGAAATTCCGGCACCCTGAAGGCATCCTTCAGCTGGACCCTTAACAAATATATACTAGTTCAGTGATAATGATTGCCATACTAAACTCCAAATTGTACACAAGAAACAAACTAAAATTAAAATAATAATGCATAAAAGTGCCTTCATATGTATGAAATGAAATCATACCTACACAATGTACATGTATTTATTTAAAGTATTTTTGATTGTTTCAGGTTTTAAAGAAAGCACTGAGAAATCAGTCGAGATAAAGGGTATGAAGGGTGATGCTTTCCATTTGGTGTTGGAATACATCTACACAGGACGTAATATTGTAAGCATAGATAATGTAGTACATGTCTTACAGTCTGCCTCCATGCTACAGATCAAAACTCTTCAAGATCTTTGTAAAAGCTTTTTACGGAAGAATCTATCTGTTGAAAACTGCATAGGTTTTTGGAGATTGACATTCCTGTATAGTCTGGGAGATCTACAGGCTCTCATGTGGACATTTCTTGTTAAGAAATTCCCCGTTATTGTTAACTGCATGGAGTTCTTGTCATTGCATGAAGGTGAGCTTCTCAAGATTATTGATGATCAAGATCTTAACACTCCATCAGAGGAGTTTGTATGTGAGATGGTTATGAAATGGTACACAGCCAATAAGAATATTAGCAGTGAGGTACTGGTAGCCATCTTTGAACATTTGAAATTCCAGTTAATGGATGAAAAGTATGTCAGGAATTTAATGACTAAGTTTCCTGAACTCAACCAAATTGGGCCAATAAAAGCCATGGTGGAACAGAGATTATTAGCAGAGCTTAATGCAGATATGTTGGACTCTTCTTACAGGAAGGAAGAAATATTTTGTATGGTGGGTACTCGAAGCAGGATGCCTGATCCCTCTAAGACAGAAGTTCAATGTTATAGTTACCAAGACAAGAAGCAGTTCCATTTGGCGCCATTACCTATTGAGCCTGGTCCCTGTTTTGCTGTCTGTACTCTCAACAATGATATCTACATATCTGGTGGCTATAACCAACAACACCTGGTCCTACACTTCAGCTCCAAACTAAACAAGTGGGACCAGTACAACTGTATCCATGATGCAAGATGGGGACATGGCATGGTTGCCATTGATGGATATATCTATCTTATTGGAGGAATGTCCAAAACCATGGAAACTCTATCTACCATAGAACGATACAATCCTAATACCAACACATGTGAAAAAGTGGGAAATCTGAAACAAGCCATTTCATCTATGACAGTAGCAGTGAAAGGATCTAAGATCTATACTTTTGGTGGAAAGCAAAATGATCGAAATGCATCTCTTTTGATCCAGACATATGATGTCATAGAAGGAGAATCTAAAGTAATTGGTGAATTGCCAGCAACCTGTGCTGGAGGTGTTGGGAAGACCGTCACATTTGGAGAAGATATCTTCATAATATTTAGAGAAGGAAATATTGCTCAATTCAATGAAACAGAAGGAACAGAAGTTGTAGGATTCTCACAGAGATTTGAACATTTTGGAACTGTTATGAAGGAAAATAAAATCTTGATCATAGGATGTGCAAGTAGCAACTTCACTTCTTACTCATTTGATCCAGTTTTTAAGAAAATTGTTGACATACCATCTGAATTCAAGGCCCCCATGTGTAACTTTCACCTACTCAGAGTTATCTTGAGTAAGAAATATCTGGTTAATTAATCTGGTTTAAAGAATCCTGAACAGTTTTATATCTTTCTATTTCAGACTTAAACCTTTACTTGACTGTCACATAAATTTACTGATATTTTTGTCGTATATGTGATATTTCAAAATAATATGTAAAACATAATGGATTTCCGTATAATTTTCCATTTTTGTTTTTTTAGTATCCACATAAACAGGTAAACACAAAAGAATTGATATATGCTACATGTATATAGGCCCCATGTTGTCATTTCAGAATTAAACACTTCTATTTGTAAATTTATTGGTGTGTATTAAAAATATCAACCTAAGTAAGTACATTTTGTCATGAGCATTACAATCCTATCAAATTAGTAAAAGAAGCATTCAATAGTATTTTTTCTGGGATCATGGAAACATATTACGTCCATTATCACTGAAGTAGTACATATTTTTGTTATTTTATTTACCTCTAAACTTTACGGAGCAGCTTGTGTCAGCATGAAGGTTTATTTCACAAAGACTCAAGATTACTTTTAGCCAATGAAAACAATGTGCTATAACAAAACATACATGTAATGTAATGTAATTATCATAACACGTTTGCAAATCAGCCACATTTTTATTGTAACTTATTTTATCAACCTTTTCCCAAATCTTTTTTTATAACCGTATTTGAGAAATGGAGAATGAATAGTCTAGTTATTTTTAGACAATTTATTTTTTATGATTGCAGAGTTTTGATACTGTGTTAAGTAATATGATGGATATTTTTAAGGGGCATTAGTCTTCAAATTTGTTTGCCTTTTTGACTCAAATTCTTGTATTTGATTTATAACCTACTAGTACAATCATTGACAATGTATATCCATATTACTTATAAGTCTGGAAAAAAACCCAGTTAATATAATGCATGCACTTGAAAATAGATATCAGATTTTTTTGTGTATTTAAGTCTAGATGCTTAGTATAATAGAGATCATATCTGATGGTATGTTTAATTTCATGTTTAATAGATTAAAAAATAAAGTTAATCGTCCTTTTTACCTGTATAAGAAAAAGTTTTTGTGGATCCAATCAGTCAATGAAATGGTTCACCTTTGTTTCACTTTCAATGTTGAAATTATTTTCCACTTATTGGTTGGAAAAGACTTATACATGAGTAACCATCTCTAGTCAGTGGGTTAAATTGAGGATCACATTAATACAGATTCAATGAGAACCAATTATTCACTTGCAAGTGAATAGTTCACCAGAGAAATTTTTTGGTGTTGCTTATTTTTACAAAATCAAACCAAACTGGATGCTGTAATTGAATTACTATTTTATGAATTCACCTTTATTAATGATTGAACCAATTAAAATCATATTATACCCTTGAAGCTAGTGCCCCTTTAAAAGTTAGCTCTAAGTCAAGGTTGTAATAAACAGTTTCTACTGGACATTTTTTTTTTGTGTGACAATTATTTTATCTTCATTCTTTAGAGGTATACATTGTAAGACTTTATTTGTGGTAAATAGTTGATATTTTATATGATGGAGCTACTGTAGAATAAATACATCAATGAGAAAACACAAAGATCTCATACATTGTCATAATAATAAATTTGCATAATAATAAACAGTAATGGTTGTTATATTTTTTATATTTTTATATTTACTAGTTATAGTTATTGTTTGTGATATTTTTCACTATACCTTTTTTGTTACTGATTTTTTCCCCTATTTTGTACAAATAATTTTTGTTTTGTTTTAGACTTTAACTTAAAAATGTGTGTTCTATTTCTTTTACAATGTTCACTCATATATGCTAGATGTAGAATCATCTCTATAAAGGAACAGATGAGTTGTAAGATAAGAAATTACAGGCAGAACACAGTTACTGCAAGAACTAACATTAGAATATATACTAATATAGTTATAATTAAAATAGGCATGTTTTCATGTAAAATTGTTATTTGATTGTCTATAAAATTATATGATGGTTTCAAGTTTATGATAATGTTTTAAAGTAAGCAATTTTTGCAAAAATAGAGACACCAGTAATCAATTTGTGTGGTTTCAAAATTGTCCAGTTTTGCACATGTGTGACAACTATATAGGAATGCACATAGGTGTTCTCTTGATTTAACTTTACCATGTGTTCTGCTACATATATCATACCTGCATATTCTAACTTTGTTTTGTGATATTTTCATAGAAATCCTGTTTTATTATACATGATATATAGATATATTTTTTTCACAATTTTTCTTTTTTTTTTTCAGTAATATATATACAGTAAACATAACTTTCAAATATGTAATCAAACTTAAAAATATATTATAGTTATTATTTCACCCGATCATCAATGTGTGTGACATATTGCATTTCTTAGGTTCTCAAAATTGAAAGGACAAATCTCAATGGAACTACAATATAATGTAGACCACTATGTGAAGTTGTGCAAAAAGACATTGGAATGGTTCAAAATGGCCATCGCTACCATGGAAACAAAATAAAAATATAAAAAATTCAGAATCTCTTGTTATAACAGCCAACATATTGAAATTTTATTCAAATGTCGTCAGGGGTGCTCTGGGGTACCAACAGTACTAAGAAATTATTAAATAGCTGCAATGGCCATGAATACAGGAGAAAATTTTAACATTGACCCTACGTGAAAAACATTAAAGCTGCATTATTTAAGGAATATATGTCAAACACAACAATACATCATGAATATATAATAGGGCACCAGCCAATGTTTAACTGTTGTTGGAATTTTGAAATGGACTCCACAACCATGGAGACAGCAAAATTGTCAAAACAATTTCAAAAATGCTCCTAACTTAAGGAAAATTTACAAATATGTTGTGTTGTAATTATATTCATTGACTGTTATAAAATTCAAAATGGCTGCAATTGAGTGGCAATTCGGGAAGGGTGCCATCCACCATCGATTGCAATGGCAGATCTAAGGACTATACCATTGGGTGGATAACTATTTGAAGTTGTGCAAGAGCCATCAGAGTGGTTTGAAATGGCTTCCCTCGCCATGGAAACAGCAAAAATAAAAATAAAATCGAAATTCCTCATCTTTGTTAAGAACCAACTAATTAAATCTTATGCAAATGTTGCCATTGGAGACTTGTGGAACCAAAAGTTCATAGAAATTCTGAAATGTCTGCCATTGCTATGTAAACTGAAGAAAGTTTAAAATTGACCCTTATGGGGAAAACATTAAAGCATTGAAACAGCATTTTCTTAAGGAATACACAATGAAACAAAAATAATATATATATATGACATGACATAAGTCAATGTTGCAGGTGTTGTTGGAATTTTGAAATGGACTCTGTAACCATAGAAACAGCAAAACAGCAAAAAACTAAATGTGTCAAAGTGACACAAAAGTCTGAAAAATCTGCAATTAAAAACACATGTGGACACAAACATGATGGTTGTCTCACATATCAAAAATCAGCTCCAAATCTGGAGCCCTATAGAAAAAAAATCTGGAGAACTATGATTTTCAATAATTTATCAAAAGTCCAAAGCTTGTAATTTCAGCAAAAATTAGCAGAGCAGAACGAAACTTAAACTTGATCTGTAACTCATCATGGTTAAGTCACATATCAAAAATCAGCCCAATATCTGAAGGTGTTCAGAAAAAAAGTATGTATAACTGATTTTCAACAAGTCCAAAGCCCGTAATTTCGGCCAAAAATAGTGTAGCGGAATGCAACTTAATTAAACTTGATCTGTAACTCATCATGGTTAACTTACATACCAAAAATCAGTCTAATATCTGAAGGCGTTTAGAAAAAAGTCTGTATAACTGTGATTTTCAACAATTTCTCTATGTCCAAAGCCCATTATTTCGGCAAAAATTAGTGGAGCAGAACGAAACTTCAACTTGATCTGTAACTCATAGTTAACTCGCATACCAAAAATCAACCCAATATCTGAAGGCGTTTAGAAAAAAACTTTGATAATGGTTTGTTGCGGAATGACGGAATGACAGAATTTCGAAATTTTGGAATTACGGAATTACGGAATTTCGAACAAGGGTAAAACTATATGGCACAAACAACTTCGTTGTGGGGTCATCAAAATTGAAAATTTCATAATGCTCCAACATTAATGAACACAGGGAAGGGTACCATCTGACATTGCTTACAATGGCAAATCTAGGAACTGTACCATAATGTTGACTACTATGTGAAGTTGTGAAAGAAACATTGGAGTGGTTAAAAATTGATGCTGTTGCAGCAAAATGTAAAAAAAAATCAAAAAGTCTTAATCTTTTGCAACAAATGCAAATGTTGCCAGTGGTGACTTGAGGTACCAACTTAATTTGATAGAAATGTTCATTTGCAAGTAAAGATGAGACTTTGGACATGGCTTCTGATGGCATGGAAACTGCAAAATGAAAAATGCTCCAAACATCTTAAAATTTACAAACAGATGTATTGTGATGTATTGATGTGCAATGACTTGTAAGCTTCAAAATAGTTTCAGTAAAGTGGCATACTGGAACGGTAATCTAGCTATTATTTTTCTTCCACCTTATTTTGTCTTGGAGTTTTCTCAGAGCCAAAGGGACCAATCTGAACATGTCTTAGAGTTGTAGTGCAACTTTGGAACTAAAAATTGCTGTTCTCACCATTGAAACTGAAGAAAACATGAACCTTTTTGGGGGGTTTGGTGATTTGTTTAAGAATGCTTAAACTTAAAATCAATAAATTTTAATACAATGTAGTTATCTGTTGTCTGGTATATACTGGTTTTGGTTGAATTTGTTAATCATTGGAACTTATAAGTTGCCATAGAAACAAACAAAAATCACAAAATGCTCTAAGCTTGATGAAACTTCACAGTATCGTTGACTGGTATGAATAGATGCAGTATTTGGCTTTGCAATTTCTCAAATGGCTGCAGTTACCATTGAAACAATGCAAAAAAAAAGTCTAAATACTCCAAAAACCTTTTTGTAGCATTTCCTCTCTTAAAATGGTAGGTCAAATCATTCAAGGTTTGAAGGTATGTTCTCTCCTATGTACCAATGTGGCATCTGTCATTAAAAGTTTGAGAATGGTCTCTGTTCATATGTTTTTATCACTTCAGTATTTCTGATGTTTCGTTGTTTTCCTCTTAAAGTTAACGTGTTTCCCTAGGTTTTAGTTTGTAGCCTAGAATTGTTTTTGTCTAAATCGATTTATGACTTTCGATCAGTGGTATACTGCTGAAACCTTTATTTACAACGGAAACAAGCAAAAAAAGCAAAAGTTTCTACATGCTCCAAACTTAATGAAGCTTAATATGATTGTTTTAAACTAGCAAGAATAGATGAGGCGTCCGACTCTGGAATTTCCAAAATGGTCACAGTTGCTATGGAAACTGAAAACATGTAGAAAGTTCAAATTGCTTCAAACATGATGAGATTTAATATGATTTTACCTGGCACTATTGACTCTTGGAAATTCCAAATTGACCACTGTTGACATGGAAAGCGCAAAAATTTCAAAAAATTCTCAAACTTCTCAATCTTAACGAAACTTACTATGATGTGACAAGCTAGACACACAGAAATTTGATTTCTCATGATTGGTTCCCTCGGCCCGGAGTTTCAAAAACTGCATAAAAACTATATGATTTTTAACTTGTTTCTTTTAGTTTTTGAAGTATTGTTGACTATTGGCATGTAGAGTCTTTACAAGGTTTGCATACAATTATATAAGACGTGGTTTACATGACCTTGGCTTGACCCATAATTTCATGGTTTAGTGATTAATATTATAATTTTTTCGAATAAAGTCAATTTTGTCTGATTGATTGTGTCTATTAGTCCTGTGGTAAATATTTTATGTATATCCAGGATGAGAACAAATTAACAATAATACAAAAGTTGGATGGATCGAAAAAGAAGTCTGCCTCTAGAAAAGGTATGTTGGATGGGGTAGAACTTTTTACTTACAATAAACAACCTTCGGACCCCTCCTGGTACTCTGTGGCAAAGAGTATAGGACTCCCCATTCTTTAACTCACTTGGCAGCGAATTAAACATTTCATACAGCTTCACGGTTTCACAACCCGAATGGAAGGATCCAGGATTTAACACATTTCTATGCCCCAGTCTACCCTTTGGGTGGATGCTTATCTGCTTTCAGTTGGAATTGATTTTTTTCCAAACATGAAATCCAATAATACAATTTTATTTACAACGTCACAATGACGGAATGTATAAATACAGAGCCACGTCATATATATCAAAGAAATAAAAAGGAAATAGACAAAATGGAAAACAAGAATAAAGAAAACACACATGAAACAATAACACAATGAAGACATGTATAATAACCGAGTCATGTCAAATGGATATCACAAAAAAAAAAGACTAAACAGTAAAAGCAATATTCATAAAGACAAATGAAAGAATACTATAACATTGTTTCGTTGACACATTCCCCATTTCCATTCTCAATTTTATAACACGTTATTAAGATTTAAAAATAGAGTCAGTGCCCAGAATCTATACTTCCAGATCATCATGCATAATTTGTTAAGTTCATTCGTATTCATGAACAAGGTCTTGGTACCTTCCGATGAACTTTTTTTTAGAAAAAGGACTAGACGTTCTTTGAAATGCTCCTCGTTTATTTACTTTCTACTCAGACACTGGTGACGTTTACGGTTTTACACAGTCTGAGTAGGAGCTGCAAGCTCTAGGAAATACCGAATGAGTTGGGAAATGTAAAACATTTAGCCGTATTTGGCAAAACTTTTTGGAATTTTGATCTTCAATGCTCTTCAACTTTGTGCTTATTTGACTTTTTCGATATGAAAGTCACTGATGAGTCTTATGTAGACGAAATAGTCCAGTCAAACTAAGATTTAACCTCAAACTAATTGCAACAGAAAATGTTTTAGTTCTAATCTATAGCAGTATGCCCTTTATATACACAGAAAAAAGTCCCATAAAATCTAGGTTGAGAAAAACTCAAAATCAGCATGGGAAGGGGAGATAACTCTTACAAAAATGAGGGTTTTTTTGGTCAGTTTTTGGTTCTTTTCTTGAAATTTATGTAAAGTATGATACTTTGATCAGGGTATGAGTTTGTATTAGACTAAGTTATATAATCTTCTGTTCATGAAATGTACAAAACCGAAGTGTTTTGGGTGGTTTAATTTTTTTCGTGCATTTTTCATTAAAGAAATTGCAAATTTGAAGCTTTGTGACCATTTTGAAAAAAATAATGTGAAAATTTGGTATTGTTTATATCTGTGCATTATATTTTTTCAGGAACTTACTTATCTAAAGAAACTATAAACCACAAAAAGAAGAATATATGCTTAATTATTTTTGATAAATTTGAGATTCTTTACCTTGACATGTTGAAAAAAATCAATAAATGGTCAACAAATGAATTACGAAATCTAGATTATAGCTTGATATTAAATCACCTTGAGAGTTGTTTGTTATACTCTAAAGACTGCTAAAAAATCAAGAATCAATACATTCTGAGGAATAGAAGCGGTAAAGTTATAATTTTATATCAATTTCTATTGATATTTCTGTCTTTTTTGCGAGAGTTATCTCCCTTTTCAATGCAAATCGCTATAGGAATTTTAAATGGTGATTTTTTTAGTCTTCCTCAAGTTAGATCTAATGGGACTTTTTTCTGTGTATATTTGGGATATAATGCTCAAGATTAAAACCTAAAAATCTTCTGTTGCAATTACTTTCGGGTTAGGGTCAAAATGCTAGATTGACTGGACTAAAAGCGCGTCTGTCGTACTAAATTATAATCCTGGTACCTTTGATTTCTATTAAAACATATATTTGCACACATATTTTTAAAATATATTGGTAATACAGTAACATCCAGTTACCAAATGTGTTATGGCATTGGTTAAAAATTATACAAATTGTGACTTTTTCGTCTCTTTTTATAAAGGATCACAATGTGTTACTACTATTTGCTAAAAAAAAAGTATAGGTATATGCCAATGAAACATCAGTCATCCAAAACAAAACAGTCATCTTAAAATAAGTGTACATCCGGATCACCTTTTTTTTTACCCGATATAAGAAAAACGAAATTGTAAGTTTTTTAAAAGTGAGATTAACGATGTTGTAAGTTAGCAGGTGAGTAGTTGTGTTTTGTTAGATCCATAAAAAAATGCTTTTAATATATATAAATCCAATATTTACCAGATAATGTTAAATTGCTTTTGGAAATATCGTTCCAATCATGTTGACTAAAAAACTATATCACACCTTTCCCCATATTTAAATTTTTGATATCTTGCAAGTATTTTTATAGTTCATTTAAAAAAAAAAATGTTATTTCTAAGGGAACAATCATTTTCCTCGTTATTCAGGTTTTTTTGTGATTATACTTTTCACTCCTTTAACTTGAGGGAACGGCCGGGGTACAGGTGTTACCATTTGTTTTAAATACGACTCCCAATATTAATATTTCAATTATGAAGTGAAAATAAATATCGGATTGTGGATATTTTCCATCAATTTTGATGTTAAGTTCCTTTTTTTCACATATAATAATTTCATGCATGCGCGTACCAATTTCTCCTGAGTTCGCAAGCTGAAAATCTAAATGGAAGTAAACACTTTATATTTCGTTCGTTTTATACACTTTTCTTGCTTATCTTCTTTGATTTTCTAATAGGAAAGTTCAAACCAATACATTTGAAAAGAGGGACGAAAAATAACAAAGTGACAGTCAAACTCATAAATCTAAAACAAACTGACAACGCCATGGCTAAAAATGAAAAAGACAAACAGACAAACAATAGTACACATGACACAACATAGAAAATAAAAAAATAAACAACACGAACCCCACCAAAAACTAGGGGTGATCTGAGGTGCTCCGGAGGGGTAAGCAGATCCTGCTCCGCATGTAGCACCCGTCGTGTTGCTTATATGATATCAAATCCGATAAAAAGTCTAATTCGGTAAGTCACATTCATGAAAGGGGAGGGGATTTTAGTTACGACGTGAGGAACATATCCGATATCATTTGTGAAACGGTTATTCCATAACGGTCAATCAACTCGTGATGGGGTCCGTACAATTTACGAAGGGATGATTTCAACTTCACTATCCTGGTTGAATAGCTTCCTTGTGAGAAGCAACCATATACCAAGAAAATCATGATAGGAAATGCAAGCACGGGAATATCGTATTAATTGGGAGATATATACCCGTATGCAGGTGCTGCTGGAATGTTGCTACTTAGAAATGGAAAGTTCACAATTGGAAAGCTGAAATCATCTCGTTTGTCGTAAAGTTTTGTTTTCAACCGACCCTCATTGTCAATTTCTAGTTGAAAGTCAAGATATGAAGCCGACGTAACTGTATCTGTAGCATCCTTTATCTCTAGTTCAATGGGATAGATGCGTTCCACATAGTCACCAAAGTTCAAACTATTTAATGAAAGAACATCATCTATATAGCGGAAAGTAGAGTTAAAGGATATTGCTAACTTCCTATCTTTCTTCTTAAGAAGTTCCTGCATGAAGTCAGCCTCATAATAATACAGAAATAAGTCGGCAAGTAGAGGGGCACATTTTGTTCCCATTGGAATGCCGACAGTCTTTTGAAAAACGCGTCCTCCGAACGTAACAAATATATTGTCAATCAAAATATCAAGCATCTTGATAACATATCAGTTTCAGAGAATTTTTTGTTTGAATTAGAGTGATCCTTTACAAAGTATGATTTATTCCTTCCTAAGACAAGATACTTGTATCTACGTTGGTCATTTTTTTATGAAGCAAAGCAATACCAACTCCTCTTTCCATTTGTCTTTTAGTTTGGAATGTAGAATACTTGTGTAAAGAGTAGAAAAGTCAAATGTTTTAATACTGTAACAAGATGAAAGAGAGTTAGATTGTATGTACTCTAAAATATCTTTGGAATTTTTAAGTATCCACATCTTATTCACGCCACCTCTAGAATAGGCAGTTTCACAATAACTTTGAAGTCCGTCTTTGATTAAAAATCAGGGGTTTTCTATATTTTTTCTATTTGATTAAAAACGTTTTCATCTTTATTACAAAAAAATGACTCATAAAAATAGCAAAATTCAACAGAAGTCAGCTTTGTAGGGTCTGCCGATTGAGGCTATTTTCGCGTTTTCGTGATGTCGATTTTTGGACTTTAATATTTAATTGGAGCAAACACGCGAAGTTAAATATGCGAAAAAAAACGCAAAGTCATTGCGATTTTGCGTTGTTTTATTTTGTGTTGTCGTGTATTCGACTTTTCGTATTCGCGTTTTTGTATTCGCCTTTTGAATATGAAAGACGAAATAGAGAAAATTGTAAAATGGCCTTCACTTTTATTTTTTGTCTATCTGATGAGTTAAGCCTTTTGTAACTGATTTTTATAGTTCGTTCTTATTTTGTACTGTTATACCACTGTCCCAGGTTAGGGGGAGGGTTGGGATCCCGCTAACATGTTTACCCCGCCACATTATTTATGTATGTGCCTGTCCCAAGTCAGGAGCCTGAAATTCAGTGGTTGTCGTTTGTTTATGTGTTACATATTTGTTTTTCGTTCATTTTTTTTACATAAATAAGGCCGTTAGTTTTGCATTGTCTTATTGGGGCCTTTTATAGTTGACTATATGCGGTCTGGGCTTTGCTCATTGTTGAAGGCCGTACTGTGACCTATAATTGTTAATATTTGTGTCATTTTGGTCTTTTGTGGATAGTTGTCTCATTGGCAATCATACCACATCTTCTTTTTTATATTTAATTAAGATCTTTTTTTACATTAATAAGGCCGTTAGTTTTCTCGTTTGAATTGTTTTACATTGTCTTATCGGGGCCTTTTATATCTGACTATGCAGTATGGGCTTTGCTCATTGTTGAAGGCTGTACGGTGACATATAGTTGTTAATGTCTGTGTCATTTTGGTCTGTTGTGGATAGTTGTCTCATTGGCAATCATTACACATCTTCATTTTGTATATTACCCAACCACTGTAACTTTGCTTGTTGAATACTTATAATTTCTTAGTAGTTTTTTTAATTTATCAACGTGGAACTATAAAACTAGAAAAAATATGTTGCAAATCATGTCAGTACTGTAGGAATAACTACTGAACTGTTGATATCCTTGGGGACTAACAGTCTATAGACAGTGATATCAAGTCCTATTTATCCGTGCTGTTCAATGAACCGCACATATGGCGCAAATACTAAATTTCAATCATGGTATCTATGATGAGTATATTTAAAACCACTGGGCCGATGCAACTAATGGTGGAGTTTTAATCCCCCGAGGGTATCACATTACCAGTAGTCAGCACTTCTGTGTTAACATGAATTATCATTGATAGAGTCATAGATGTATTTGGCAAAACTTTTTAAAAATATTCCTCAGTGCTTTTCAACGTCGCTCTATTATTTGGCCATTTTAACTTTTTTTTATTTGAGAGTCACTAGTGAGAGTGTTTTTAAGAAGAAACGTGCGTCTGGTGCAAATACTTAATTTCAATCCTATTATCACTGATAAGTTTATTGACAACCATTGGGTCGATGCACCTGCTGGTGGAGTTTTAATTCCTCGAGGGTATCATAAGCCCAGTAGTCAGCATTTCTGTGTTGACATAAATCTGCTTACCAAACTTTAAATGTTTTACAATACTAATGCTTTTCTACCTCAAAGCTCTTCAACTTCGTACATTGTTTGGCCTTGTTAACCTTTTTTTTTACTCAAGCGTCACTGATGCGTCTGGCACAAATACTAAATTTCAATCCTGGTAAGTATGATACGTTAATTGATACATTTTATGCATCCGGACCGCTGCTTTACAGGCGAAATCACTTACAAAAGGATTTGCAGAACATAATTTTATCTGAAAAACTTTCCTTTTTTTTTCAAACTTGGGAATAAGTCCTTAATATTTTTTAAAATGTATCATCTTTGAGCATTCAATTTATTTGGCACCGTTTCAGAACTTAATGGTTTTAGGAAATCAAAGTACAAACAAAAAGCTGCAATAATGTAAATTATAGCAAACATTTAGTCATAATGATTCAGTACGAATGATCCTGCAGTGTTGAAAATGTGGATATTGACTTTGAATGTATCTCTCATTCAATATAACAATATGAACATATGTCAGTTTATGTTAACAAATTGTAGAAAAGCAATAACATTTGTTCATTAAAAATTTCAATTGTAATCGTGTTTCCTTTTTACTTTTCCCTTCTTTTTTTAAAGATAGCATGACTGTGATTTTTTTACACCAATTTTGAAGATGAGATAGGACCCATTTCCTTGGAATTTATTCCACTAACAGTGTTTAAGTGTAAAAGCTGGCACTTCCTCCTTGAAGTTCAATATTGAGACAACCGTTATTTTCCGATGTTCAAACTACAAAAAAAAAGAAAACAAATAAAGGTAACAGACATAAACTAAGAGAAATAGATGAATATTAGAGAGTTTTGTGGACGAGCCGCGTTTCTTACGTATTGAATTTTAAACCTGATGCCTTTTGTTAGCTATTATTCATGTGTTTCGTTGTCTAATATGTTCTCCTATTTATTTGTATTGTAGTCCTGTATTATTATATTTTTAATATTATATTTAATGTTGCCATTAAATTGCAAGGTTTGGCATGCTACAAAACCAGGTTCAACCCATCATTTTTATTTCTTTAAAAATGTCCTATAGCAAGTCAGGAATATGGCCATTGTTATATTATAGTTCGTTTATGTGTGTGCTACATTTTAACGTTGTGTCGTTTATTTTCTCTTATATTTGAGTGTGAATTCACATAACTATAAGACGTGTCACAGTACTTTTCTATCCCAAATTCATGTATTTGGTTTTGATGTTATATTTCTAATTCTCATCGAATTTTGTCTAATACTTAGTCCGTTTCTGTGTGTGTTACATTTCAATGCTGTATTGTTCTCCTCATATATTTAATGCGTTTCCCTCGGTTTTAGTTTGTTACCCCGATTTTGTTTTTGTCCAAATATATATGTTTTGAACAGCGGTATACTACTGTTGCCTTTATTTATATCATAAACTTAATTTTTAAACAATTTCACATGTTTCAATGAACGCAAAATGTAATGCAGTGATAAATGTTGCCGTTGAAATCATATTTACTTTCAAATTTAAATGTTTTTGTTAAATTTTGTATCAAAGGGCATCTGACCAAAATGAATAATGTGATTAAGACATATTTTTATCATCAACAAATTGATTTGTGTTGGTAAACGATGTATTTTTCGGATGAATAATAATACAAAAAATGCACAAATGGCTGTATGTGGGTATCTTCATGAGTTTATAATAAGGCAACAAAAGTTAACAACAATGTTGTTAGAACTTGAAAGAAGACTCAATGATTTTAAGTATGCATTTAAGTAAAGAGTAGGGACTTTTTTTCAAATAGCGATATATATTAATCCTCTGGTTGCCTCTCTTTGTTGCCATTATGTTATCTAGGTTAGCAATTACATTTTCTGATACTAACTCTTCAAGGGGACTTATGCATACTTATGTTTTATATTCATTTTTTTTTCACTATTCAGCTAGTCCCCTCAATATTTAATCATTTCATTTCTTCTGTATCATAAGTTCTGTTTGTTGTGTCATTATAGTGTCGTTTAATTGTCCTTGTGTTACACTGAACCAGTTTTAGTTGTATATTCATATACATTCTTCGATATCATGAAAAAAATAAAAATAAGGAGAAATCTATCTTTCTTCTGTCTATTGATGTTCCGACAATGTGCCCGATGTTAGATACCATCGAGTCCGAACAATTTTTGCCGGTGTGGTTAAGACACAATGCATAATTATATTAATGTGACAGTTAAAGTCATAAGAAACCTCAAGTAAAAAAAATTAATGCATATGTTTTTTATAACTCAATGGATAGTTTTCATTATAAAACTTATGTACATATACTTTTTTCTGAAGATTTTTTTTTAATTTATTCATATTTAGAAGAAATTTACTTTATTTGAATTGCTTCCTTCCAGCAAGCTATTCCCCCGACATATTTTCCGTATGCAAGGTGACCTCAGTGTGACCCATCTCGTAAAAATCCGGTGACCACAATACGCATGGATGTCCTTAAAATAAACTATTATCTGTATTTACATGTTAATCACGTGCTCAATTTCCATGCTTTTTTGTTTATTTTTCGTCAATTGTTGACAAACAGGTGACAATCGTTAAACTTCGTCTTCAAAACCTGCCATATTTTCACAACAACACTGACCGATTGAAAAAAAAATGACGATTATACGAAATTTACACGAAAAAAATGATAAATTCGGGTACAGAAGCCTAAGTTTATGATGTTTGTACGCGTTGGTTCAAGAATTGGAAGAACATTATTTTTCACCGGTCTCTCGTTTCTTATGACTTTAAATATTAAACTTATTTAAAAATTAAGGCTTTGTAGGTCCGACGTTTTGGATACCAACTCATTTGTTCGAAATATACAAATGCAGGTTACTGGCCAATACTGTTTCGAAACGTTAAAAGGGACGTCAAAAGCTAAGCACAATTCATCTCAATTGTAAATAAAATAGTATGTTATAATCATTAAAGAAAAAAAACATTTACTACTGAGCTGATATTCTACTAACAGTCCACAATAATCATCAGGTTTACAATGAGCTCGATTTTTTGTCGACATCTTGGCTTCTGAATTTTGCAGATTGACAATGGTGGATTCCTTGTTTTGGCATAATTTTACATATTTTTATCTTAAAATACGAACAGTTCTGAATAATAGAAGCACATCTGGTTAATTACTTCTGCATATATCATCTTTTGGGGTTCGTGTTGTTTATTCTTTAGTTTTCTATGTTGTGTCATGTGTAATATTGTCTGTCTGTTTGTCTTTTTTTCATTTTTAGCCATGACGTTGTCGGTTTATTTTCGATTTATGAGTTTGACTGTCTCTTTGGTATCTTTAGTCTCTCGTTTGCCGTGCTTACAACAAATTCATAATGTTGAAATTGTACAGTTGGAAATCATAAACAACCATCTTTGTTTCATGTACCGATATGATCAAATGATTTATTGTTTGTTGCTCAACGTCCAGAGGCAAATATTTCGTGAATGTTCGGGACGATGGACAAATATGACTTGTAAGTCTAAATTTGAAACTTAAAGGATACCTCAATCCTTTTTTTACTAATTTCAAAACAGTACTTTGAAAAGTTTAATTTCAGAAACAAGAAGAAACATCCGATTAAACAAAGAAAAGGAAAAACTACAAAGTAAAGCTCAACAAATATAGAAAGAAAAACGTATTGCAATGCCACATTGAATGATGAACAAAAAGATAAACAGGTATTTATCGGTAACTCGTATATTTTCCCTTTGATCTCACTGCCTAATATTCAACAATTTCGAGTATCAACGTTCTGGTTGTATCACTTAAAATATTAGGCAATACATTGTGTGACGTCATAATTACCGATAAACAGAATAATAGGTAGTTTCGTTTTCAAAACAGGACCCTTCAATATTTTTCTATCAAAATATTCTTTCTAGGCAGAATTATATTATGATTCATATACATGATCAATTTTAGTATATGATTCATGTCTTATTCAACAATACTCTAAAAATTGATTAAGATACCATAAATCACTCCATGATTACCAAATGATTTTCAAATACTTTCAAGATCAGATTAGCATATTTTGAATCTTCTTCTGTGACTCCGACACGTAATAAAGAAATCATCGTTCACCTGAGAGTCAATTAATTTACAGACCAGAGGACAGAAAAATTGCAACATATTGAAACCATATTGAAACCAGTGAAACAAACAGACAAGTGAACATTCGAGAAGAGCGAAATCAACTCTTATATTCTGGTATTAACTACCTCTGTTGACTCTACTATAAAAAAATGAATAGCATAATTATGTCAAAACATGGACATTATCAGCAAACAATTAATTGTATTTTTGTTTTAAATCATCATTAACATTATTTATTACTACCACTGGGTCGATGCCTCTGCTGGTGGACTATTAGTCCCCGAGGGTATCACCAGCCCAGTAGCATGAAAATACGGATTTTTTGTGTTATTTAAATTTGCTGTTTTAAAAAATATTCGAAATTATGGAAAGTCACGTCTAGTAAACACTATTAAACGCTTTAAAAGATAAATAAACCAGTGCTTTTTCGACAACATAACGACAACAAATATGCATATCTTTAATTAAGGATATTTATGGAAATTTAATTTATTGTAAAGGATCATACTAATTCCAACAGAAAAGTTGTTCGGAAAATAATGTGATATGTGTCTAAAAAAATTGGAAGGTTAAGATAAATTGAAAAAAACGTTAACAAAATACAGAACTTCAAGATAATTTTATGACGTATGACGTTTGGATATAGTTCTAATGACCCCACAGTACGCCATATCTTACAAAATTAACTAACTTTTAGTATCTAAGAATTGGGATAAAACTTCTGTCACTCTTTCTAATCCATTTTATCAAATATGCTATTTAGTGTTATCAATTAGAACAGAGCTAGGACGGAAAACAACAATATTGACATGTTTGGTAAATTGATGATACTTTCAATATCTAGTTTTTCCATGACATTGAAAACCAGTTTAAATTGTCGTGTGCCTGTGTGTCACCAGGTCATTGTGTTTTTGTTCAATGCTATTCAACTTTGTACTAGTTTGGCTTTGTAAATATTTTGATATGAGCGTCACTGATGATCTTATGTAGACGAAACGCGCGTCTGGCGTACTAAATTATAATCCTGGTACCTTTGATAACTATTTCATCTATTTATATAACAACGTGGGTTTTTTTCTTGGAATTTTCTATGCATCTGTATCTTTAATAGGGTTTGTTAATTATATGCTCGCTTGTTCTAGACCGGAGAAGATCAAGATCACAGCATTGGTGTTTATTGTTGAACTCTGAATGCTGACCAGTATTTGTCTTTTGGTTCAGTGTATGATATTAGTTTGTGGTCTTATTAATATATATCCATATGTTCTTTCTTTTTATTAATAAGTTTATTATTTTTGCACATTCTCAACTCGATATTGTCACCCAAGTGTACAATCCAACATTGGACCAAAGAGATCAACGTTCAGATCCTAGTCGAATGGGAAAACTACAGGTTGCATATAAGCCGATCAAAAATCACAGAATATACCACTGTCCATAGAAACTGATCATACAATCAGCGAGACATTCAGATCAAGAGACCAAATACAGAAACAAAATCAACTAACAAAACTATTTAAACATAGAATCATATTCAAAACAGTGTGGTCCTGGCCATTGATTGACGACCTAAATTATCCCATTGACTGGGACAGATAAGGTGAACGTTTGTCGGTAACAATCACTGCTCACTATGTACTTGTTAAAGACACTGAATCTGTGGGGTCACCAAAGGTTCTCAACACCTAAAAAAAGCAATTCGAAAAACGAATCCGGAATAATACGATGTGTTGATTTATAGCAATAATATAAATCAAAACATAAAGGTTATTCCTGAATAATTTTTCGAATTATTATACTATTAAAGGCGTTAAGAACCTTTGGTGACCCCACAGTTTAAATTCTATAATAAGTAAGAAGTGAGCAATGGTCGTTACAGACAAAAGTTCACCTAATCTGTCCCAGTCAATGGGATAATTTAGGTCGTCAATCAATGGCCAGGACCACACTGTTTTGAATATGATTCTATTATTTCTTCCGAGAGTTTGTGAAATGATGATTAAAGTTGTTCTTTCATTTACAATAGCTTTGTTCATTGTTTGAGGAAGAATAAAACTTAATAGTTAATTTCAAGTTCTAGGGGATATATTAATGGAACCCAATCAGAAAATTTGGATTGTTAATGGAAAGAACATTATCAATATATCTGAATGTGAAATGAAATGACATATCTTCTTTGATCTTCTTGTTTTTGTCAAGTGTCTGAAGGAACTCCGACTCATATGAAAATAAGAAGTGGTCGGCAAGGAGAGACGCACATTGTTTGTCTTAAGTTTGCATGTTGATGTTTCTTTCTGTATTCTGGGTTTTTTTTGTTCGTCTTAATTGTTCGGGTTTTTTTTTTGCTCAAGTGTTTTGTACGAATAAAATATATACGTTTGTAAGTTCAGTTATAAGTGGCACAACACAATTGAATCGAACGCACTCAAATGTTTCAAATATAATTGCTTTATCACTTATAATTTATGAAGATTCGTCACCAGTAGAAATATTATAAGGAAAATAAGAGACTCCACAGATCCACATCAACCAAAAATTCCTAAATAGACAAAACAGAGCAATAACTCTTGGAAAACAATAAAATCTTAACATGAGATTCATTTAGAAAGACATAAAAATCATATTCAATTGGTAAAGAAAAACAACATAGAAACCAGGATTAAATTTTTGTTAGCAAGATGCGCGTTTCGTCTACAAAATACTCACCAATGACGCTCGAATTAAAAACGTTAAAAAGGCAACATAAAGTACGAAGTTGAATAGCATTGAGGAGACAACATTCCGAAAGGTTTTGTTGAATACAAATGTAAAGAGTATTGTAGAAATATTGAGAATGGAAATTGGGCATGTGTCATAGAGACAACCACCCGACCAAGATTAGGAAACAGCTCGAAACCACCAATGGGTCTTCAGCACACATCCGTATGCAGTCTTGGGCATTTGTATTCTATGTTTAACCTTTGTGTTCTGTTTTGGACAGTTAGGTTTCCTTTAGTTTTTTGCTTGTACAATATATTGAAGACTTGTATCATTTTGTATAACTGTTTTATATCTTCTAAGATTTCTGTTTGCCATATTACTGGTTTATGTCTTCATCTTCATTATTAACCCTTTGATTTGATATGGTTTGTAATTTTGTTTCTATTAAAAATAAGATGTGATTTGATTGCCAATGAGTGAGTGATAATGTCACCGAACGGCATTCAACAATGAACAAAGCCAATACCACAAAGTCAACTGTTAAAGGGCCCGAAAAGACTAGTGCAAAACAATTCAAACGAAAAAACTAACGGCCTAATTAATGTACAAAAATATGAACGAAAAACAAATATGCAACACAGCAACAAACGACAGCCACTGAATAACAGGCTCCTGACTTGGTACGGGCACATACATTCATAATGTGGCGGGTCGAACATATTTGCGGGATCCCAACCCTACCCCAACTGTGGACATTATGTTCATGATAATGTACTAACTAAAAACAAAACTTTGAATTTGTCGAACAACTTATGATGTTCTACCCAAGGAATAGATTACTTTAACTGTATCTGTCAATACGTTGAGTAATTTTTGGATTTCATTTTTTTTAACTTCGTACTTTATTTGTTTTTCAACATCATTGATTTGAGCGTTATTGGTGATTCTTTGGTAGACGAAACCGCTTCTCTGGCTTACAAAATTTCCTTGAACGTATCTATGATGAGTTTTTGTACTACCAGACATTTATATTGATTTTCTATTACTCAATAACCAACTGTTGAATGAAGTCTTACATCCCATATCTCCTAGCTACGTATCTTGATATCTTCCTCAATATTGATAATTAATAACTTCCCATTCATCAGCAGTAACATATTCTCTTATTCATCATATTGCGTAAACATATCTCAATCAATACGTTTCGATCGTGCATGTTCATACTATACATGTCTTTGTAAGTCTTCTATTTTTTTTATTTTTATTTTAGTCAATTTATAAATTTTGGAGTCCTTTTCACTGAACTAGTTCACATTTTTATTTAGGGTCCAGCTAAGGGCCAAGTCCGGATTCAGGATTTTCTCACTGCGTTGGAGACCCATTGTTGGCCTTCGACTGTTATCTGCTATTTAGTCCGTTTGTTTTCTCTTTCACGCATTCTCCATTTCCGTTTTTAATTTTATTCATTAACAGAGGGTTGTTCCTCACACAAAAACTGCTCCAACAGAGTTAAAAGAAAGAATTACTGAAATCGACACAATGTGTAAGTTTTACAGGGTTATCATCACGAATGTGTGGATCGAAACAAAGTGTCAGTGTATCAAATCATTAGCGACATGTTGGGTTTTTTTTTGGGGGGGGTGCTTATATTTTTAGATACAAGTTAAGTCGTGCGATCTGTACCGTTTGTGTCTTATTTCAGATTGTTACATACTTACTGGAGGTTCTAACTCTGTCGACGCACTCCATCCGAAGTTTATTCAGTTCCCTTAGTTTCTTTTAGTTATACTGATTTACCTCTTCTTTGGTTTAGTTTAAACATATTTATTTATAGTGGATTGGGAAACAAGTTTTGCAACTTATATAAATTCCTTTCCACTTTGCGGGTGCGAGTACTGCCTTGTAGCGGCATTATCCTACTCTTTTCGAAATCTACAAGGGTGTCTTTAACGTGCAAGAGATATGGCTCTCTCTTAACACGGGTCAGCCATTTATCGTCCCCTTCCAACGGACTATCTCTTCTTTATCGATCAAAGAGATGTGAAAATCGGGAAAAGCTGCCTTTATATGAATCTACCAAAATATCAAAAAACATGGAAAAACAATGTACTTAACTTCCAACTGTATTACTATAGTAATAAAAATCAATGTTTATATGTAACTTCTAACGTGAGGATATATTTTGTCAAATGGTCATTATAAGAGTTACTGGCGATTGACTGTCAGAATTGTACTTGGTAATTGTCCTTTTCAAAAGCTACGATAATTAGTTATCAAAGGTACCAGGATTATAATTTAGGACGCCATAAGGCAGACATAACTGTATATGTAACAGCTTGATTTTGTGCGGTTTCATCGACTTTGTTGTATTAACCTTCGAGTTCGTTTTTTTTTGTTAAAACTTTCTCTTTTCAGATTAGGGTCGCTTCAATAAAATTGCATGTCAGCAAATGATCCGACTGGGGATGGTATCCTATGATTCCATGATTAAAATGCACCAATCATGGCATTTACGCAGTGGTAAAAATACTTATAAAAACAGTCATAAAAAAGGTTAGCAAGACGTGTGTTTCGTCAACATAAAACTCACTAATAACTCTATAGTATAAACAGTTGGACAATTGTAAATTTATAAAGTGATGTTTTCATTTTTAATATCTATGGGTGACCTTTTATGCTTTTGTTGAGTGTAAGTTTATAAACGTTCATCGGAAGATAATAACCTTGTTGATAAATATTCCGTATCAAATTCACAAGTAATACAGTCTTGCAGTATAGATTCTAGGTTCTGACGTTGTGTATCATCTTAATAACGTGATACAGTATTCCTTGATTTTGTCTTAAAAAAAAAATTATAACTCTGACTGTTTAGTCTAGTTTTTGTAACGTTACTTATAACATCCCGTCATTGTGTTAGTGTGCTATGGTTAATGTTTATATTCCTGTCTTTCGTTTTTGCTAATGTGCTTTGTCTACATGTGAAGCAAAATGTGTTCAAGTTTACAAGAGGTCGTTGATACAAATCAGAATTAAGAAACTGAATGGGTCCATCAATGCCCATGCTATGTCAATCTTTAAAGACCCAAATGTTGCTAAACATCTATCCGACCTCCTTGATAAATATGTTGTTGTCCCCGCAGACAAAGCCCCAAATAACATCGTTTTTGTGTGTAAAAGTCATTACATTAACTGCTTGATAAACGAATTAGGTATTGACAATTCACTTGGAAACTCAACATATACCCTCACGACACTTAACAAAGAGGAATTCCTGGATAATCATAGGTCTGTTCTTGGTTCCTTTGGAATTTTAACCAAAGATGAAGAACTGGATCTTCCATCACTGTATTGGATACCTAAACTACATAAGTGTCCTTACAAACAACGGTATATTGCTGGGTCTTCCAAGTGCTCCACGAAACCTCTTTCTAAATTATTAACATCTATTTTATCAGCAATCAAAGACGGACTTCAAAGTTATTGTGAAACTGCCTATTCTAGAGGTGGCATGAATCAGATGTGGATACTTAAAAATTCCAAAGATCTTTTAGAGTACATACAATCTAACTCTCTTTCAGCTTGTAACAGTATTAAAACATTAGACTTTTCTACTCTTTACACAAGTATTCCACATTCCAAACTAAAAGACAAATTGAATGAGTTGGTATTGCTTTGCTTCATAAAAAAAGAATGGCCAACGTAGATACAAGTATCTTGTTTTAGGAAGGAATAAATCCTACTTTGTAAAGGATCACTGCGATTAAAACAAAAACGTCTCTGAAACTGATATTATCAAGATGCTTGATTTTTTGATTGACAACATATTTGTTGCGTTCGGAGGACGTGTTTTTCAACAGTCTGTCGGCATTCCAATGGGAACAAACTATGCCCCTCTTCTTGCCGACTTATTTCTTTATAATTATTAGGCTGACTACATGCAGGAACTTCTAAAGAAAAAAGATAAGAAGTAAGCAATATCCTTTAACTCTACTTCCCGCTATATAGATGATGTTCTTTCACTGAATAATTCAAAATTTGATGACTACTTAGTATGTGCAACGCATCTATCCCATTGAACTAGAGATAAAGGATACTACAGGTACAGTTAAATCGGCTTCATATCTTTAATTACATCTAGAAATTGACAATGACGGTCGGTTAAAAACAAAACTTTACGACAAAAGAGATGATTTCAGCTTTCCAATTGTGAACTTTCCATTTATAAGTAGCAACATTCCAGCAGCACCTGCATACGGTGTATATATCTCCCAATTGATACGATATTCCCGTTCTTGCATTTCCTATCATGATTTTCTTGATAGAGGGTTGCTGCTAACAAGGAAGCTATTAAACCAAGAGTTTCAAATGGTAAAGTTGAAATCATTCCTTCTTAAATTTTACGGACGCCATCACGAGTTGGTTGACCGTTTTGGAATAACCGTTTCACAAATGATATCGGATATGTTCCTTACGTTGCAACTACAATCCCCTTCCCTTTCATGAATGTGACCTACCGAATTAGACTATTTACCAGATTTGATATCACATAAGCAACACGACGGGTGCCACATGTGGAGCAGGGTCTGCTTACCCTTCCGGACCACCTGAGATCCCCCCTAGTTTTTGGTGCGGTTCGTGTTGTTTATTCTTTGGTGTTCTATGTTGTGTCATGTGTACTATTGTTTGTCTGTTTGTCTTTTTCATTTTTAGCCATGGAGTTGTCAGTTTGTTTTAGATTTGTGAGTTTCACTGTCCCTTTGGTATCTTTCGTCCCTCTTTTACACGGGATAACTTATGCCATTTAAGATATGTTGAATTATTTTATTCCTGCAAAATAGCAATCGAAATACATTGTTTAGAACAATCTAATAAATATTTTGCTTAAGAAATGCAATATTTTAAATATTGCGGTTGTGTAATGGTCTGATCTTTAATCAAAATCCATTTCTTTTATTGAACTTTTATTTTAATTTTTAGAGCATCCTTATATAAATTTGATTTTTGATATCATTATCGAATTATGACTTTTCAACCGCGATGTACTACTCCTGCCTGTATTTATTCTACACGAGGAAGGCATAATGATGCTGAATGTGAAAGGTTTAGCTAGCTATAAAATTAGGTTGATTCCACTATTTTCTACTTAAGAAAATACCTGTACCAAGTCAGGAATATGATAGTTGTTATCCATTCGTTTGATGTGTTTGAGCTTTTGATTAGGGACTTTCCGTTTTGAGTTTTCCTTCGAGTTCAGTATTTTTGTGATTTTACTTTTTAGTAATGATATAACAATTTATAAGAGGGGTTATACAGATAATCTGTTTGTGCCCCTACAAAATAGATTTGCTTAATAATCAGAATAAAGAAAATGATAACAAAACGTTTAAAACAATTTGCTGCTTTTGAAACGCTTTTCGGTATGAACCTTCATTCGGAACGCTAAAGGCCGACTAATTGAAAGCGATGGATATATAAAAACTTAAATATTAAAGAAAAAAGGACATGATGGTGTGTAGGTGATTAGGGAACGATAATGAAGGGTGCATGGAGATTTATTTCCACGAGGGATTCACCAGCCCAGTAGTCAGCACTTTTGTGCTGACATGAATTATCATTAATATGGTTATATTTATAAATTAACTGTTTACAAAATTTTTAATTTTTGAAATAATAAGGCTTTTCTACCTCAGGCATAAATTACCTAAGCTGTATTTGGCAAAACTTTTAGGAATTTTGGTCCTCAATGCTTTTGTAAACGAATATACAGAATTTAGTCCTGGGGCCGGTTTCACAAAGCTATCCTTAGACATGTCATAAGATATATCTTAGGACATGTCTTATGATCCTCTTATGACTATCCTAGGACATATCTCAGACCTCGTCTCGAAGCTGTCTTAGGATGATCTTAGCTAAGACATCCTAAACCTGTCGCAAGTCCTTTAATTTAATTTTCAAATAAATAATATGATATACGGAAAAAAATAATGTAAATGAAGTATGTCTTACCATAAATTATTCTAAACGTATTGATTAATATAATGACATAATTTGTAAAATAAATATAAAAAGTAAAAGTAATTTATATTTTAATTATCTTTAAATATATCAATATAAATATGAAATTTTTAATGGAAAATTTAAAAAAAAGGATATAAAATGATGACATTGTTTTGGTACAAGTGAGTTGAATTCAATTGGATATAAAAGGTTAAGGGATAAAATCGTGCAATCTTGATATCAATACATCGAATTTTCATTGTTGACAAATCATGATAATCCGTCAATCTAGAAAGATAACGTTAGAAGCAGGCACAGGAGAATAGATAATTAGATGATAATAAGATATATCTTTCAAAGTTAATATAAAAAATGAGTGTAATTTATAAAAAAAAAATAAACGTATAACTATCCTAAGACCATCATAAGACACCTCTCGCGTTGTCCTAACTTTATGACCAACTTTAAGAGATGTCTTAATTTAGGACCACTTTGTGAAACCCACTTAGGACTAAGATATGTCGTAAGACCATCCTAAGACATGTCTTAGTCCTAAGACAGCTTCGTGAAACTGGGCCCTGGTATCTATGATGAGTATATTGCTTATTTTTTAAAACATTTCTATCATTTTCACAACTTTAAAAAGGAAAACATATTTTGATCACAGATATATTTTTTTAAAAAGGTATCCATTGCTTGCGTTATTTGAAGGGAAAAAAAAATAGTATGTATAAATAATCATACCATTTTTTTCTCTCATTTAAACTTGAAAACAATAAACGAATGTATGTTCTATTTCTGTGCATCATCAAAACAATGGTAAAAACTGCTTCAATTCATTATCTTGTATGTCTACTTTCTGTTTTGGCTTCTTACGTAAATTGTTATGTGTACTGTCATAAATTGAACGCCTGATTTAAACGGGTATATATCCTGTCTAGTCATGTGACCTATATCTGGGTATGTGCACATGTACCGGTAAGTTGGTTTCTCTTGTACTTTATTTTCTTTAGTATTTATAGAAATTTAATCAGTTTCTCAATGTGTGTTAAAAGATGTAAAAGTTAAGAGAAATTAATTGGAATATGAAAATTGAGTAAGCGGTCAAATTCGTTTGTCCAAATATTGTATTGTCAGCATATCTGATGCATGTTATGATCTGCTCAATTCTGATCCTTTAATCGTCCATGCTATTACTGTATCATTTTATTTTTCTCAATGGTTCGATAATATTCATGTGGGCTTAACGGAAGATGATAAAAAAAAAAAAGAAGAAAATCAATAATTTCTTATTTCGTTGCCATTGTTTTAAGACTTTAGTTGATTTCTTGTTCATTAAAAAGCTCCATATCTTTTTAATTGAAAATGTGGCTTGTTTTTTTTTACTATAACATCATAAAATTAATAATTACTGCAAAACTCCAATCATAATTTAAGTAAATACCAATTTACAATTTAACTTAAACTATAAAATTTGATAATACGTAAGATATGAAACAAAATATTAAATTTTAAATTCTATCATAATTGCTCTTGTTTTGGTTCACAGTTGAACTTTCAAAAATTTGTATTTGTCTATTTATTTATTTATCAAATAATGTCAGAAAATAAATCTGAAGTTGTCTGATTTCCCAAAAAAGATATAAAGGATATATGAAATACCCGTAATTTATAATTCTAAGTAATCATTGACGATTTATTATGAAAGATTCTGTTTTGAATAAGAAATAAAGTAGGCTCTGTTACATGAAAAATTATTTAAATTACAAATTTATACAACAACTTAACTTAACTTGTGACAAGGAATGATTGGAGTGAAGACATGTTGTAACATGATCTCTCGTCATCTCTCGTCATCTTGTTTATCCCTTCCTAAATTTGTATATTTAAATAAATACGATGGTTTCCGCAGACAAAGTTTTCTGTTCTCATAGAATTTTAGCATTGTAAAGTCAAAAGTTATTAAAAATTTGTTAGTGTAATTTTTTAAGAAGGTAGATGAATAAATACAATTGATATCTTGCCTAATAGTTAATATATTGACTACCCATGACAATCCAAGATGCCAGTTTTGTCGTGTGTATGCTTTATGACATAAAATGCACATGTATACTTTGCCTTCTGGCTGCTAATAACAAACAATTACGTATTTATGTCAACCTATTAAGTTCTTTTTTTAAGTTATCCCTATTTTTAATTAACTTATGTGTTAACTTTCAAGATTTAAAGTTGATATGTTAATACAACTGTTGGTGTTTTTGTCAAATAAATTATATATAGAAACAGTAATAGGGAGTGTTGACTGCTTAGCTAAAAAATAACTTCATGCAAACAATAAAACACAATTTCCGTTTAGTAATTTTGTATCAAAAATAACTTTAAACTATGCACATGCATTCTAGGAATTTATAATCAGAGCCATTCTAAAAAATTGTAATGCTTGGTTAGATGTTTCCTTTTTATTTTTACATATTTCTTAGTAAATTAATTCATAGGGGTTCTTAGAACAAACAGGTAAACTTTATAACGGATGGAAATACAATTTGTTTTAACATATAGAACAGGTAGAAAAATTTTGAATCATTACACCAACAACAAATTCAAACGATCAAAAAAGCATTTACACAAAAATAAAAAAAAAACTGAACGATTTATCAAAATTCTGTACTTCTTGTTAAGGTTTTCTATATATAAAAAAAATTGTACCGATGGGAAGCAACTCAATATTTTTTCTGAGTTCCATGCAAGTATTAAACAGTTTTAATACAATTCTTTATAAAATTATAAACAAAAAAGAATACCGTTTTGGAGTTTTTTTCTATTAAAAAAACTTACAGATCTAGAGGAACAAAAGTAGCTAGTTTTCTCGTTTGAATGTCAATTCGGAGACTTTTATAGTTGGCTATACGATATAGGTTTTACTCGATATTGAAGGCCGTATTGCGACTTATACTTGTTAATTTCTGTGGTATCTATCGCCCCTCTTTTATATTTAGTGGTTGTTGCTGTCTGTAATATTTGTCTTTCATCCACGTTATTTTGACTCTGTTGAATGTTTGTCTCACTGGCAATCATATCCAATCTCCTTATGTTCCTACTAGTAAGGATTTAATTGCATTTCCTTGATTCCTGGTTGCTACCTAAGACTGTTTTGGAAGTAGTGAGACGTACTGCGTTAGATACCATAAACAATTTCCAGATAAAGTTTTCTGTTAGTATGACACCGTTTGTTCGAAGACTGATTTTCTGTTGTCATGTTTCTGTTTCATATACGTGTATTCATTTTTAACTGGTTGCAATTAAGGTATTTGGAAATGTTCAAAGTCCAATGGTGTACTATTTAACAGGTTCTTTTGCGAAGTTTCGAAAAAATATTTGCGTGTATCCGACATAACATCTTTCAAAGTGGCAGTGTAATTTGCTGTCTTTCATACCAGTCTCGATCATTTGGCTAAAATAACTGAACTATCTATCGTTTATAAGTCAAAATTATAATCTTGAATATGCATGAAATATTCTTAATAGACATATAACCTACAATGAGTAACTGCTCAATCAGTATCGTATTAAGTATCATATAAATAAAGGCAAAAGTAGTATACCGCTGTTAAAAACAGATTTATTTCGAATATTCCTCAATTATATGCATTCGAAATATATAAAATAAGCATTTACAGTCGTGAATGATTGTGGAAATCGTTCAATAATCTGCATGTTGCTTAAGATAAAAAATGCTTTTCTAAGAAATTAGTTTCAACTGTTTACAAAAGATTTTAAGGCTTGCTTGTTTGAACTTCCAGAAGAGACAGATTTGCCATAAGAAATTGGTTATTGTAAGAACTAATTTTTATTTTATGACATTATTATTTGATTTCTTTCTCAAACTTTCTATTTCTAATAAGTTTGATATATTCATTTTTTTATAGGGCTCGTTCTTATATGTGATTTTTGCATTTTAAAAATGTTGAGAAAGTCACAAACAATGTTTAATTTTCATAAGCCAATAAAGCATTATTAAATATAACTTGTACATAGGTTCTATTGCTTATGGTGAACTTGTACAATAAGAGTTTTGTATAGTTACTGAATTGATTAGGGTATTTATTAGTCATAGCAATATTTTAGAGATTTCTCCAAATTCCTAATATTTTCAAAATTTTTGTAACATTAATAAAACTGTTAGTTAAATTGACTGTATATATGTTACAGTGAATTTGTATAATCAGTGATTATGTAGAATCCCTGAAATTTTCAGGGATTATGTAGAATCACTGGCTAGTTTAGTGATTATGTAGAATCCCTGACATTTTCAGAGATTATGTATAATCACTAGAAAACACGTCAGGGATTCTACATAATAACTGAAATGAAGAAATAGTTGTATTTATAAAGAAAGTTAATAAAATTAAAATAATTTATTCTATAAAATCACATAAAAACATCATAATAAAGTAACAAAAATTGTAACAATATATCAAAATGATAAACCCATTTTTCAAAAAAAAAATTAAAAAAAAAAATGGGAATTTGCATCCTTGAACTGGTTCGAGCAAGAAAGATAAATATACCATTGTTTTGTGGTCGGGCAATATCCTTTTTTTAAGAATTGCCATTATGTTTTTTGGGTTTCCCTGTTCTTTTTTATCCTGTCGAATTGCGATGAGAATATGCAAGCTTCCTCTTAAAGTTTGTTCTATTTGTCAATCCCAAGTTCTGCCTGTTTTCTTTACATTTAGATGCCTAAGTTCTCACAGTTTGAATTTCTTGCAAATTGTTTTTTGAACAAAAAAAGACCACACAAAACAGTTGTTCCATAATCTGCTTTACATGTACATGAATCATAAATAACATGCTTGTGAATTTACAAATAGAGCATGACTATCCATTTGACCATGGCTTTTAATAACAACAATACATATAAAGCTATCGTTATAAAGGGAAGGTTAATATTTTTAATTTTGAAGTATTCGACTATATCTCGAAACATAATGTTGGTTATATCTTTTAGATCATCATCTGTGTTTAAAAGCTAAATTATTTCAGCTGGCAAGGAAAATGAAAGAAACTTAAAATTGTAATTGGTCTTTATTAATTTTGTTTATTAAACAAAGGACCATCAAATTATTCATAATCCCTGAAATAATATTAGGGAATTTGTAGAATAATTATTAAAATGTTCAGTGATCATGTAAAATCACTGGTCATTTTCAGGGATTATATATAATTACTAATGATTTTAGTGATTCTACATATTCCCTGAAAAATCAGGGATTCTACATAATCCCTGATTATACAAATTCACTGTAACATATATATCAAGTCAAAATATTTTTGCGAAATAAACAAAAGAATTGAACAGAAGTTTTTCCCTTTGATACAAATGTCATTTTTAAACACTGTAGTACACTGACAGCTAAACATATATCAATAACTATCATAAGTGTAAAAACAAACAAAATCAGTTGTATAAATCAAAAAGGAAATGAACAATTATGTAGGTGTTGTCTACTGAAGTCTATTTCAGACATAGATAAAAAAAATAAAAATAAAAAAAAGGAGAAGAAGAAAATGACAATCAAATAGGAAACAGCAATTAAAAAGGAAATGAATCAAACCGATAGGGGTTGGTGGGGGCAAGAATTAAACTAGAAATTAAGAAATTTTGAACAAAACGCTGTGTTTGGTTTATGTAAAGCTGCACCGATTTGAATGTTGTAGCATTGCAATCTTCAGACACAGCATTATTGACCAAAAAAACAAAGTTTAAACTTTTTGATTCCGTCGGAAGTTTATATACATGCTCAAACGTTCGCGTGCCTTTGTATACACGGAGTAAAGGAGCGTCCAGGAAATAATGTTATGATTTCAGTAATTCCACCCACAGCCACAACCTGTACTGTTTATAAAATTAGGAACTGTATTGATCGGCTTTTATTAAAGTACATTCTTAAAAAAAACAAAAAAAAAACATATGATATGATTGAAAATGAGAAAGTTCCACATCAGAGACCAATTACCAAAGAAGTTAACAGCTATAGGTCACTTTACAATCTTTAACAGTGAGCAAACCAATTCCACAAAGTCAGCTAGAAAAGACCCCGAGGTTACAAATGTAGAACAATTCAGACGCGAAAACTAATAGTCTGATTTATGTGCAAAACAATGCCTTAGTTTGGTATATTTTTTTTGTATTTTAATTCGATGTAGGATGTATTGGTAATTCAATATCTAGTAATGGTGAAGAGGTTATATATACTTGAAACGTTAAATGTAGAAGCAATATTGGTTTTAAATTTAGATTTGTCTTAAGATTGCATAGACAAGTTCATGTTTTGGTTTTTTTAATTCTTCTTTATGCCTAATTCTCAAACCGTATATCTTCTAATTGTGATCTATACCTTTTCAGTTTTTCCCAAAAGCTTGGCACCCGACCTTACCCAGTTTAAGTTATAAGTCAAATCATTAGATGTTGTCAAATCAAACTCAAATTTGTTTTTGGTCATTGAATTTTCATTTAAAGCTGCGATCAAAATATGTATTGAAAATGTTGCAAAACCGGCAATGTTTATGCGCCTGTCAATTGCGTCAATTGTTTTCGCTGTGTTGATTTCAGATCCTATTGAAAAAAAATCATTCACAAAATCTCCAAACTGAGCAATCAAAGACTTGCAATAAATAAAGATTGTCCGAAAAAATAAGTAATGTTGTGGCCTCTAGACCATGTATTCCTTAACTTGTGGTATTAACTGGAATCAATTATCTATATTTTCTTTGTTTAACAGAAGGCTAATAGAAAATCAAGAACAAATAACGTTTTTCGAGTTTTTTAACGCAACATGTGAAGCTCGTGAAAAAAACAAAATGTCAGATGCGATATTTGTCCATGTCTTTTAAAACCGTTTTTTGTCACGTTACGTCTTGGTTTTAATTTCCATCAGATGTCATATTTGAATGGGCATTTTGTGACATTCAATATGAAAGATTTCATAGTCAATAACCAACAGCGTCATATGATTTAAGTAAGGCATACTACACTGAAAAAGGTTTCATGAATTTCTATAGAACATAGGACATTTTCCATAATTTTCTCTGAAGGTTGTTATTTGAATCAGGAACGGTGCAGTGTTACATCTCAATTTATATAGACTTTATTTTCGTTCTTGATTTCAATGCCCACATTCAACGTATATAACAAGTGGCGGAAAGATAAGATAAATGCCTCTTCAATTGTATCTAAACGTAAAACAAACTAACACGGAAATTTCTGAAAATTCAATGTTTATCTTTTTCTTGGAAAATTAAAAAAAATATCTACACATTAAAATCTCTAAACTGCATACATAATTTAAGATAAACGAACAAAAAATCAAAAAAAAAATTGTAGACATAAAATTGAAAAAAACAACGTACAACACATTGTCATCAAATGAATAATGAATAAAATATATACATGTACATTTTTCGTGAAAGGTCTACTTATAAGTAACTCTCTTGCACTAGTTAGTTCTGGAAATTCTTTACTAATAGTGCTGCATGGTGAGCACTTTATGTCTATACATCTTATTGTTTGCACCAAAAACCGTCTTTTTGCAAAAGAATTATATGTAATCAATATACGCATTTCCCTGCGATCTAGATTAAATCATTATTCAATTTCTGTGTTCTAACAAATTCCCGTTTTAATTATTTTTAAAAGAATTTTACTATTGATTTTATTAAACGTATTTTTCTCTTTAATTGAACGCAAATTATATGTCAAGTCTCCCTATTGTTTTGGAAAGGTAAGAATAGTGTTGCGGCACATATAAACTGCTAGTGGTCATTTTTATAAATTTTCTGTTTACAAAACTTTGAATTTTTAAAAACTAAGGATTTTCTAACCCCAGGAATAGATTAGCCGTATTTGGCACCACTGTTTGGAATTTTGGGTCCTCAATGCTCTTCTACTTTGTATTTATTTGGCTTTTTTACTATTTTGATCTGAGCGTCACTGATGAGTCTTATGTAGACGAAACGCCCGTCTGGCGTATAAAATTATAATCCTGGTACCCTTTGAGAACTACTAGAACAAAAAAAATATCCAAAAGGGATATTTCATATGTACCAACGAACTAGTTGATCGATTCGATGTGCCCTTGTCTCAATTCACAACAATATCATGCGTGGTCTTATAACCTTTTTTAGATTGTAGAATAATCATAAAGTCTGATAAAAAAAACAACACCAACCTCCAAGGAAAACTAAAAACAAAAAGTATCTTTCTAATGACGCAACAAAAGGATCAACAACATCAAACTAATGTCAAATAACTGTCAAATTCCTAACTGGATACGGGCATTTCATATGTAGAACAATAGTGTTTTGGGCTGGTTTTATAGCTAGCTGTACCTTTCAGTCGGTGCATAGAATTCCATTATATAGACATCGGTGTGTAAACAAAACAAACAAACATAATAGGCAAACATGTCGAAAATTGGGGTTAAGCAGTCTAAACTCCAAGGAAAATTCCGCTGGATAACTCCAAGGAAAATTCAAATCGGAAAGGCTCCTATCAGATAGCAAAATCAAAAGATTTAATGGTTTATATAAGTTATTTAAAGTACCATATTGAAAATGTAATTTAGCCAATGTTATGTGTGTTCCATTCGCTTTTTACAAGATACAATAATTGATTATCAAAACATATAAGGATATATTATTGGCTTTCTGAAATATCACGATTTTGTTACAACAAATTATTAACTCCTTAAATATAAGTTGCAAATTCTATGCCTGGGATAAGAAAATCCTTGGTTTTTCGAAAAATTAAAAGTTTTGTTAACAGGAAATTTATAAAAAATAACCAGATGATTGATATTTATGTGAACACCGAAGTGCTGACTACAGGGCTGGTGATTCCCTCGGGAACAAAATGTCCACCAGCAGTGGCATCCACCCCGTGGGGTAAATAGTTATCAAGGTACCAGAATTATAATTTAGTACGTCAGCCGCGCGTTTCGTCTACAAAAATCGACAACTACATTTCTTCATTTTTTTTAATCATATCGCGTATACTTATATAATTAAGGTTTCTTTGATATAATAATGGATATATTCAACCTAATGCGTCTCCCCTCCCCTTTCTGATATTACATTTTTTTTAATATCATGATCTTTTTACTTAAATCTTAAAATACATTTTATACATATAAACAAGAATACTGAATTGGTATAAGGATATCAAGTGTCGCAAAATAGAAAAAGGCTTAACACTTATATTCAAACAATTACTCTTTAACATTGCTAAAAATATAGTCGTTAAATTGAATTGATGTATTCTTTATCAATAGACAACGGGAAATAAAAATCTGGGAATCTAAATTCTGCTGACATTAAATTATCTCTTATTTTATCAAAGGATCAGTTTCCCTGAGGACATAATGTTATATCCCGACAATTGTTTTATAAAATCACGTTTCCAGATCGAACGATAAAAATACAATTGTCAGTGGCCCAAAATAATGATATTCAGCAGTTTGTTATGAAGTGGTTCAGATGCGGTTGAAACAGAATAAAAGGCTATAAAATATTTATTAAACTTAATTTGTTCTATAATCGTTTGATGTGTCTACGCTTTTGATTTTGGCATTTGATTAGGGATCTTTTGTTTTGAATTTTCTGAGGAGTTCGTTATTTTGGTGATTTTACAGACCTTAAAGAGTATAACTCCCAAAAATACTTTAAATTTGCATATTATAGGATTATAATAATTTTTATTTGTCTAGATAAATATTTTTTTGATAAATTAATTTTGAAACAAAAACTGTAAAGAGGAAAGCTCAGCAAACAATCTACTTTTGTACAAATTGGATATATCATACTCTTATATACTGTGTTGCACTGTCCTAACAATATAATACATTCTTATCTATTGTGCTTTTCCTGATATCATCCTTAAGATATTAATTTCAATTTATTCCACAAGATCATTTATCTATGACGATGTGTAAATAGGTATGTTAGTTTGTACTGTTTTATTTCTTTCACAATAAAAGTAAAGTTCAGATGTCAGAGGTCTTGCTGTTTTGTGTAGGATGAAACCCATAATATTTCACAAGGATTTAATCATGTGTTATCGATAATATCAAGACACTATGGTGTTTTTTCAATAAAATCAGTTTCTTAGAATAGATACGATCAGCCGACCTAGTATTGCCATATCGCTTTTTCTCGGAATTTTCTGGAAATTTTTAGTTTGGATTTTTCGACAAAATCATATTCATTTACCTCACCGATTTTCAATTGGAATTTTTGTACATCCATTACTTTGAATTGGGGATCCTTATAAATATCGAAGGTATCAGGCTTGTAATTGAATAGGGTTTTAGCATCATACTATCATAGCATATATGATAAATCATAGCATATATGAGAAGAACATAACCTGTGTCATACCAACAGCTGGTTTTTAAAAATGGTTTTCATTGTTGACCCAAAATTCTAAAAGGTTGTGCAAAATACGGCTAAGGATATATATGCCTGGGATAATTTTTACTATTCCGATTAATTCATACTTTTGCAAACAGTAAATTTATAAAAAAAAAAAAAAAAAAAAAAAAGGCCATATAATTGGTATCCATGGCGACACTTGGCTGGTAATAATACCCTCGGAAACGTTAGGTCCATCCGCAGTTGCATCAACCCAGTGATGTACACAGTTATCATTTAATACGACAGACGCTAGTTTAATCTACATAAAACGCATTAGTGACGCCCAGATCAAAAAAGTTAGAAAGCCAAACTAGAACACATTTGAAGAGCACTAATTACCCAAAATTCAAAAAAGCTTTGCCAGATATGGTTAATGTTATTTATGACTGGAATAATAATATCCTTAGTATTACTCAAATATAGTAAATTTATAAAAATGACTCTATATTTACTATCCATGTAAACACCGCAGTTTTTAAAACCTATTGTATCGATTATGTTATCATATTTGCAGACCATAAATGAATGTTATAAGTAATCTTTAATTGCAAATCAAAGATTTTTTTTATTATTATATAAGTATAGTGTAATGTAACTTTTAATATGGTGTAGGTGTGCACCCTTGTTTATAAAATGTATTTTCCTTTTACAGGCGTTATTTTACACTACGTATTGATCTATAATTCGATTTTAAATAGAATTGTGGCAACACAAAGATCATGAAACTTGCTATCCCCTAAAGAATATCGGATATTAACTATTTGGTTGTTCATTGTTTTGATATATGGCCTTGTAACTTAACCACGTATCTTTTTACAAGGTATTATTCAGCTGAGCGAAATTCAGAGGGATTAATTTGTCATATGCTAGATAAAGCTTCAATCGTCAAATAAACGCATCAGGTATCATTATTTATATTGTATACGCCAGACGTCCGTAACGTTACGCTCTGAGGACCAAAAATTTCGAAGAAACTTTAATACCTCACACTTAATTTCTACAAGAAAACACCTAATAAATGACAAATTAGTATAATGATGAGAAAACCAGTATGCATAAAAACAAAGGAATATAATAGTCTTTTAAGATATGTACTTGCACATGTATGCATATTTAGAAAAAGAAAAGTATCTACGTTTGTTAAGATTCTTAAACGAATCTTTTGAAACATACAGCATGGGATCTTATCAGAAGGAATTTTAGCTAGGCAGTTGTAAAAATTTGTACCCAAAATGTTTAAGACTATAACAAAGTTAACGTTTTGCTATGGGTGACACAAATTCACTTATATATATGAACAATCAAGAAGAGTCTTTGAACGTTTATTTAAATATGGGTCAATGGAGGATACAGAGATACATATCTACTATTGTCAATGCTATTTATTTGGCACAACTTTTTGGAATTTTGGATCATCAATGCTCTTCAACTTTGTATTTGTTTGGTTTATAACTATTTTGATATGAGCGTCACTGATGAGTCTTATGTAGACGAAACGCGCGTCTGGCGAACTAAGTTATAATACTGGTACCTTTGATAACTATTTGCTTTGAGAAACCTTCCTAAGTCATAATGATATACAGAAACATTACAGAATGTGCTCAAATGTATTATTAAACAAACGCATTGAAAATACAAGGCTTCCAATTCTATACGCCAGAAGCGTTTTCCGCGTTCCAAAAAAGTCATCAGTGACGATCAAATTAAAAAGTTAAAATCCAATCTGAAATGCAAAGTTTAGGAGCATTGAAGGATAAAATATTTTCAAAGGTTTTGCAAATACTACTTAGGCAATCTTTTTCTTTGGTAGAATTTCTATTAATGAGATAGAAAATTCTATGAATGTGAAATTGAAATCGTTAATGGATTTATTTATATTTAATAAAAGATAAGTTGCAGATAACTGTTGCATGCTTGATGTTATGAAAATTTAAAAAAAAATTGTCTATGTAAATCCTAATATTCATTTGGATAAACTATCAAGTAAAAGGCTAAAAATTCATTCAATACTAAGAGTTCTCCTATTGAGTAGTTTTGTGGAAAATTTGAGAACAAGTTATGCTATCAAACCAATGGACACAACGGTAATTATATACAGAAAGACTCGTATTACACTAAGATTTTTGTTTGACATATGTGTAGCCTTCTGATGCAATGAGTTAGAAAACGATATATCAATAATTGCATTATAACATTATCAACAATTCCCAAGAGCACACAATATTTCATATAAACAAATTAGGGAAAATGAAATCTGTATCATTTTTCACAAATCCATAAAGTATTCTACAAAATATCAGTAAGGTGAGTGTTGTTGTATCATAAAATGCAGTACGAATATAATTTTTATCATTGGTTCGACTGAAACTTATTGTTCATAAAAACACTCAATCTTTTTTTTTACTTTTTTAAGCGTTGTTCTGTAAAGTAATGTTAAATGTGGAGAGCAGAACGTTGTTATTGCAATTGTCTAGTAGAGCATTGCAAAAAAAACATACTTAGTGTTTAGTGTTTCCCCTTTTACCGTTAATGTGTTTGCTCAAAATGATTGTAAAAAGTTTGTATTGGTACTTTTGATAGTCAAATTGTAGCTTAATTAAAAAATGAACCCCTTTCACTCAATGTCAATTTGCAAAAAACTAATAGTTTCTAATTGTCTACCATATTTATACCCCTGCTTTAAAAAAAAGGGGGGTATACTGTTTTACCTCTGTCTGTCCTTCCGTCAGTCCGTCAGTCCGTCAGTCCGTCAGTCAGTCCGTCTGTCCCATGAATATTTTTCGTCGCATTTTTCTCAGGAACTACAATACAAGGATTTCTGAAATTTGGTTTCAGGGTTTATCTAAGTCAGCTATACCGTGTGATGCGTTTTCAGATTAATCACTTGACAACTTCTTGTTTACCGAACACTTGTATGATTTTACACATGATAGCCAAGTTGAAAATTTTCGTCATATTTTTCTCAGGAACTACAATATAAGGATTTCTGAAATTTGGTTTCAGAATTTATATAAGTCAGCTATACCGTGTGATGCATTTTCAGATTCATCACTCGACAACTTCCTGTTAACCGAACACTTGCATATTTGTACACTATTAATATTATCCACTTGCGGCGGGGGTGTCATCAGTGAGCAGTAGCTCGCAGTTTCACTTGTTTGTGTTGATGTCAAATTTAGGAACTGCTACTCTTTTTTATTGAGATCCTTGTTGAAATAAGCTGTATGTTTGTTTGAATATTTTTGATTTCATTTGATTTTCAATGCCCTTCAACTTTGTACTTCTTTGTCTTTCTTTACGATTTTGATCTGAGCTGCACTGGTGAGTCGTATGTTGACGAAACGCACATATTGTGTACTAAATTATAAGCCTGGTAACTTTGATAACTATAAAAATATCGAAATGTCCTATTTTATGTTTATATATGTATTTCTCTGTCCTGCATGTCCTGTCATTTATTTGTAATTTAGTTTTGTCATTCATTATGGTCATTTAAGTGTATTTAACATTGCTTTTTAAACGCGAGGTTTGGCTAGCCGCAAAACCAGGTTCAACTACCATTTTTTCTTAAAATGTCCTGTACCAATTCAGGAAAATGTCGTTCTATGTGTAATGCATTGTCGTTTTGCTTTTTTGTTGCAATTCAGTGTTTGTGTTGTTTCGTTGTTTTCCACTTATAGTTAATGTGTTACCCCAGTTTAAGTTTTATAACCCAGATTTGTTTTCTCCCAATCGATTGATGACATTTGAACAGCGGTCTTCTACTGTTGCCTCTTTTTTTTTTTTTTTTTGGCTGCAGGATTCCAATTGTTTTCACCTTAACCTATCATGCCTGTTTGGGTTGATCACCCAATTTTATCAACATAATGAATTTATAGAAAACTTTCATACAAGTGGGAGGTTCAGGTAGCTGTGAAACCATGTTTAAGCAAAAATATTATTAGGAAAATCCATGTATTAAGTCAGGAACGGCAGTTATTTTTCACTTGTTCTGTGGATTGATAGCGTTTGATTTTGTGAAGATTGGTTTTTTTTACAGAAATCCCTTTTTTGAATTAACCTTGGTGTTCGGTTTTTTGTTTTGTAATTCTTTTTTCCATTAATTCATGAGATAAGTTAGGTTAAATATTTGTATCAATAAAAATTGTTAGACACAAGTATATAGGTATAGTAAAACCAAAACTATAAATAAGCTATCAATTTGTCCAAAAATATACTTATATTTTCATTTCAAACAGGCACGTTTTCTGTAGATATATAGATTATTTTTTATCAATAGACCAGGTTTAACCAAAATATTAAACAATAAATGTTGACAAAACACCGATGGTGTTTACCATTACTTACGAGAAGTTGAAAGTCAAATCATAGGATCCTTTATATGTCAATGAAATTACGATAGTTTTTTCAATTTTTGAAATAACTTATTTAGTTATTAAATTGTGTGGATAATAATATATCTCCTATAACCGTTATTGACACTATAGAAGACAGGTAAATTTGAAGAGATAGGTATGTAGGCCAGAGTTCGTTGGGTTTTCTTTTTCCCAATTTTCAGAAAATTGAATAATTAAATCTAGATGTTTCTTTGTTTTGTTTTAACAACAATGTCTAAAAAGCTTAATTATCGAACTTCTTTGAAAAATATCTTGACTAGATCAAATATAACTGAAAAATTAGAAGGGAAAAAACGCATATGTGAACGACACGTGTTTCTGAATAACCTTGAGAACTCTCAAGATAAAAAATTGGAAAGATATATATATTTATATAAAAGATTTTTTTTTAAATATATCACCAGCCAATTAGTCAGTACTTGAGTGCTGGGTTGAATTATTATTGCTATGGTATTAGCAATTAACTAAATGTTTACAAAACTTTGAATTGATCATAATACAAGGAATTTTCTAAAGAAAAGGTAACCAAAGCTGTATTTGGTGTAACCTTTTGGAATGTTTAGTCATCAATGCTCCCCAAATTTGTATTAATTTGTTTAATTGTGCGATTCGAACGTCGTAGTCTTTTGTAGACAAAACGCAAGTCTGGCGTACTAAATTGTGCTGGCCAGTTTTTTTTTAGTACAACTACATGTTTTGGGACTGAAAACAGGAAATTTACTAATAATCCCCTACGTGTTGGCAAATTATTAAATAAGATTTCATTACCTTGAGTTTAATGATTGTGGTATTATAATGTAAAACAAAACAAAAAAGGAATATGCGAAACAACATTAATATTAATTAAATTGTGTTATGTCTATCTCTCATTTCTGTACCAAGTCAGGAATATAACAGTCGTCATCCATTCGTTTGATGTGTTTGAGGTATTGATATTCTTTTTGATTAGGGACTTTCCGTTTTGAATTTTCTTCGGAGTTCAGTAATTTCGTGATTATATTTTTTCCAACCTAAGTAATTTTATTCTTCCTTTATACTACTTAATTTCCTCAACAACTCTATGCAAAACAAAGACAAGACAATTACCAATCGTCTTAATTCATATCTATATATTTCAATATTTTATATCTTACTTGGTAGGTAGCATTCTGAGTTTATGTGTTCTTAAAACCTTTTATAATTGGAATCAAAGAATGGACGTAATTGGAATCAAAGAATGGACGTAATTGGAATCAACGAAGGGACTTTTGAGTGTCATTACCAATGCAGAAATAGTCTAGGGATGTCTTTGTAATTTTTTTCAGTATGGATACTCATAACACCCGACCGGAGTTTGGAGAAATAAACTAAAGCGGATGGAGTTTGCTAGAATTTTTGGATGCACAAAACACTCATACTAAAAGATTTATTAATTATCGGATACATAAAATCAGTAAAAGAACACATTATTTTGTTTAATTAAAAAATTAAAGTGTGTATATCCGTCTTACAGGATTCACGGAACTTTGACTTCCGTCCTATTTGTTAACGTTTTGATTTTGGTAAGTTTCCCAGTCAGTTCATCATATCTTCGTATAAATCTTTCCTGTAGAATCTTTGTAATATACATAAGTATCCGATTTTAATCAGATGTTCCTGGTTCAAATGTAAATGTTTTTGTAGTTTTCATGATAGTCAATAATTAGATTGTGGTTTATATTTGCCTGTAAAACTGTTACAATATATGATGATATCTAATAGCTACCTTATTGTCATTGTTTACTTCGGTTTTCGTTTTCAAGGTCAGTTTTCCAGCTGATTTAGACTATATGTTGATCTTTATTTTGCCTGTACAATTCGTTATAATATGCATTGAAGTTTGATTTTGACATCCTAATTGTTTTTGTTATCATATTGAGCTAAGTGAACACGACATTTCTAAATAACTGATGTTTTTTTTAAACAGTATTATACTTACATCCACAGTTTGAAATAAGAATGTTCATGGTACTTATGTATTTATGTATTTACCTTGTGAAACTTTGATACAAAAAAAAACAAAAACAAAAAAAAAACAACATCCCATTATAAATTGCATGCGTTCGAAGAGCTTTTCTTTACCTTCATCAGGAATGCTTAAACGATCAAATATTTGGAAACCAAAGATGTATAAGAACCGAAACAGTAAATGTGCTCTTTGACCTTAAACTACCGAAAAATTAGACAAATTCACCTAAAGTCATCTTTGCCTGAGAGAGTTTTAACCCTTGTTTTTTTTTTAATTTCAAACTTTATGGACGGAACATTTTAGAAAAGTTTTGTTGTAATCTATTTCAGTACTGAATGTATCTGACTAAAGAGCTGATAATACCCTTTGATAAATGTTGTTTGACCTTGATCACATAAAATTTTAAACCACCACTAGTATTCAATCTTGATGAATAACGCTGGTAAGAGATTTCATAGTGTATATTCAAAATCTTTAGATGTTTGATATAGATAAATTACATGACCTTTTGGAAATCACTATATATTTCAATCGTCATATTGTCTTTAGAATCTTTCAAAAATAAATTCACTTCTTTTTTTTTCAAAAGCTTATTTCTCAATAGTATTGCTGTTTACCATTTCAAAGGAACCAAGTACATTTCTCTATTTTGCTCCTGTAACAAAACAGCTATATGCTGTTGAAATTAATATTATTATTGAATAATTGTTGAACGCTCGATTTTTTTTAGTATGTAAACATAGAGGTATATGAATAAAATCAAATAATTGTTTATTCAAGCATATACAACATTGGTTATAAGAAAAACAATAAAATCTTAAAATGGAACTAATTTCAATCCTGGTATCTATAATGAGTTTATTCATAAAGTTACAATACGTATTTTCTTCCTTTTTAACAGCATTCATAGAATTGAAAATAGTGGTTTAGAAAAAACAAGGAAACTGTAACATGGAAGGATGTTTTAAGAGTTTTCGGATGTGAGATGATGATACCGATAGATTAGTTTGAAGTGTGACACAAGCATTTATATAAATTCAATCTAATTTTTGAATTTTCACTTTGAACAAACTGGAGGACGAAATACCACGCAAAAGATCAACAGGTTTAACTTTTACTTATTTGTTATTGCATGTTCTTTGCCTCTATTTGTATGAGTGTGTCTTTTGTTTTAATCTGCTTTTCCTTAAAAAATCTATTTTTAAGTTAAATCATTAGGAGTATATTTTCTTTTAATATATCATTAAACGTTATTTTTATTTCATATATTGATTAATACACATATGCGTTTATTTATCCATATCTCTGATTTAACCATTATACATATACAATCAAAAGTATAAACATACAATAATTATTTATAATTTTTTTTCGTTATTAAAACAGGCTCCAGTTCAGTGAGCGCCCCTTAGAAATTGGAACAGTCCTGACTTGACAGATAATCTATACGAATATTACTAATTTAAATCATTAACTTTTACAGCAAATCTTAGTCCGGAAAGGTCAATATTCGACACAGTGACATACAACCTACCGAAACTGCGTTCTAGTATATATCTAATGTTACATTCTATATATCAGACACGTTTTGTGCCAGCGCTCGGCTTCCAACAGCAAATTATTCAAATTGATCTTACAGATATGATGCGTTTCTTTGGGATTTTTAGGTGGCATTATTTTCTTAAAATAATGAAAATGCCCCCAAAAATCCTAAAAAGTTCGTGTCCTTGACAACTAAATGGATTCCAGGGTCTAAATTTAATTGCAGGTAAGAACATTTATTTGCATAACTTGACATTTTTTGTTGCGTTTTTACACTTAATCGATATTTCATATATATTATATTCATCGTTTCGTACCTATTTAACGGCTATCTTTCGAGAGAAAAAATTATATTTGCATTTGTAATTTTAATCATTCATTAATTACATTACTGATATAATGAAAATATAAATATATGTACATTTCTCTTTTTCTTTTTGGTCATGATAACTTTTAAATTACGCAAATGTATGAGTTCAAAGTTTAAATCTTAGGTATGTCTGGTATGAACTTCCGCGTTCTGACCACAAAGCGTATCTCGTGAAATTTGATTGGTTAAACAAATCAATTTGATTGGTTAGTGAATGTCTTTATCTCATGGCCTGTTTTATAACTGAACTTAACTGAGATAGTTAAATATATCGGAATAATGTTTTGTATATTATTTATGAATGGAGTTTTTAATGACCGATATAAATGATAAATTTTGTTAATATACTTTCATAGCAATACTATGTATTTAATTGAAATAATTTCTTGGCTAATTGTTTGGTTATTACTAAAAAAATCAACGTATATAATAAATTAATCGAATAATTTCGTTAAAAGGTAAAACAAAAATTTTACAAATATCGTATAATAAGTATACGACTGCTTATAAATTAGACTTCGAAAAAATTGAAAATATCAATCAATAGATTTTAGGCAAGGATTTGCACAGTAAGACTTTCCATATGCAATATTGCTATTCAAAAATTCGTAAGCTTTAGAATATACAGCTTGTCGTCTATTTTTATTTTTATTTTAACAATATGATTGTCTTTATAAAAACGTAGTCCATTAAATTAACTTTTGAATCGTCGTTGTACTTTAAAAGTGATTACTTCTATGTCTGAATTGTGGTAAAAAAAATGTAATAGTTAGTTTATTCAATGAATCATGTTTTACTAGTGTCAGATTTTCAGATTTAATGATCTGTTAAAAATTAATAGAAACTTGACTGTGTCTCTCTGAGTGAGGATGAAAATTTCAGTATTTTGCTCAACTTAAACTTTATTTACTATTATTTTTTAATTAATGTTTGTGTTTTCTGAGACAAATTTTATTTCGTCTTACTGAAATCTCTAATTTTATTCCAAGATTGAAAACAGATTTAGAAATTTACATTGAAACGGCAACATCCTGATTCTTCTTTCCTATTCATTTTTTCATGAGTTACTTTTTTCTAAAAAAAACAAAAAACAAAAAAAACACATTATACTAAAACGTCACAATTTGTTTTTAAATTTTAATGTAATTTTATTCATTCCTTTTAATTTCTTTTTTTCTATGAGTAAACATATCAATAAAATATAAATAAAATACAAAAAGTATCACTTTCTGGTACAGAAGAGTCTCTTTAAAAATAAGTTTTTATTTCAATTGTATAAAACATGGAAAATAAAACTACAGAAAGTTGCTGAATTCGTAATTTTACTTTATTTATTTTGCCTAGTCATAAAACATTGATCTCTTATTAAATTTCACTTTAATGGACGACAGTTGACTTTCTAATATAAAGTGTTTTCTGCTAAATTCTCTGGAATTTTTCTTGTGACAGTTTATATATTTTTTTAAACTAAAACAAATCATGGCATGCAATATTGTCTTGGAAGTGTAATTTCATACGGGTGAATTTAAACATCCTTCAACCACCACCCCCATCCCCTTCCCGCCCTCCCCCCCCCCCCCCCAAAAAAAATAAAGGAACATGACAATAACAGCAATCATTTCTTTATTCTTCGTTTGGTAAGCTATTTTCAACTGTTTGATTTGACATAGAATTTTCGCCACATTTTTGATAAATAACCTGCTTTTTTTAAGTAAAAACAGATAATTGCAGTATTCACACAATAAGCGAGTATAATTCATGTTTGTTTAATAAAAGTTTGACGGAATAGACTAAGTTATTTCTTTCTGCAATGTAAATATGTTTTTTGTGTTACATATTTAAAGTGTTTAAAGATTTATTGCAAACTGTCGATTTTTTTCAATTTTTTCTTAAAAACATTTAAACATTAAACCTTTGATAAATACTTGGAGTCATCTTGTCATTAAACAACATTTCAATACGTCTATTCATATATATTTTTGATCTTTAGACTTCTACAATTCTAATAATTGTAAAAAAAAAACGAAATACAACGTTTTTTTCTAAATGTTAAAACATCCCGTGCATATTTTAGTGAAGTTGATTGGTATTGATTTCCATTCTCAATTTTATTGGTATCAAAAAGTATTATTGTTTGGGGTCGTTAGCATTTCTTTTGGCGTTCAAACACTACATGCTTGTCTCTCATGAAAATTTTATTTCGGGGATAGGAATAGTTAACAAACATTAAAGTATAATTTAGTTCAATCTCCGTTCAGCGTTCGCTTCCTTTCCGTATACTTATAACACTGCCATACAATTGGACTTTCAGTTTTGATTTTTTCGTTGTTCAGTATGTTTGTTATTTACTTTTTACTGCAAAAAAAATATTTTTCAATTTATTGCAAATGATGAGTGTTCTTGCGTGTGTGTTTGTGTTGTATTTATGACACATAGTGTTGTCATTTAGCGACATTTTTATAAAATTGTCATATAAGTAGGAGGTTTGCCTAGCCATACAACAAGGTTCAATCCCCAATTATTTAGTTTTTTGAATGTCCTGTATCAAAACATATATTCATAGTTATTTTATATACCATAAAAAAATATATATGAATATCATTGATCAATTTTATTTGGCAATCACCAATGGCAGTCAGCAGGGTTAAGGAACGTCTGTTGTTCGACCTGTTAGTCAAATGCGTTTTGTTTAAATATACTCTTTTTTTCATTTTTTTTGTCTTTTAGTAAATGTTGTTTGTGCTGTTTTTATACCCTTCTACAACGAATTTTGTTTCACATGCACACGTATATAAAAATTGCGGTTTTTATCCAACGCAATCATAGGTTTGAACGTAGTTTTCAATTTAGACTCGTTTATTTTTTTTTCGTTTGGGCTTGTATCATATTTTCCTATCGGTTTATATAAATCCGTTCATCTTATATTGACTCTTAAAATTCAAGAGTCTCTAAAAATGAGTGTACTTTTTATATGGCCTTCCAAATACCGTTTCGATCCCTAACATCACTGAAGAGACATTTATTGTCGAAATCCGGATCAGGTGTACTAAAAAAATATTGACACCATATGTTTGTGGCATAACATCGTGGCCACAAGTTAATTTGTTTTTCTGTTTAGTATTAAATTTATATTAAGATCCATTTTGTTACATCTTGTGATCAATTCTATTTGGCAATCGCCAATGGCAGTCCGCAGGGTTAAAGAACATCTGTTGTTCGACGTGTTAGTCCAATGCGTTTTGTTTAAATATACTTTTTCACATTTTTGGTGTTTTGGAAAATGTTGTTTGTGCTTTTTCTAGACCCTTCTACAACGAAATGTTTTTTACATGCACACGTATAAAAATTGCGGGTTTTATCCAACGCAATCATAGGTTTGAACGTAGTTTTCAATTTAGACTCGTGAATATAATAGTATATATAAAAACTATGAATATCAAGTCAAAATATGACAGTTGCAATCAACTGGTTCTTTAGTTTTTGACTTTTCGCAGTTTTGGGTCCTCAATGCTCTTCAAGTTTGTACTTGTTTGGCTTTTAAACTATTTTGATCTGAACGTTACTGATGAGTCGTATGTAGTAAAACGCGCGTCTTGCGTATTAAATTATAGTTCTGGTACCTTTGATAACTATTTACACCACTGGGTCGGTGCCACTGTTGGTGTACGATTCGTCCCCGAGGGTATCACCAGCTCAGTAGTCAGCACTTTTGTGTTGACATGAATATCAATTATATGTTCCTTTTAATCAATTTCCTGTTACAAAACTTTTAATATTTTCGAAAACAAAAGAATTTCTTATCCCAGGCATAGATAACCTTAGCCGTATTTGGCACAACTTTTTTATAATTTTGGATCATCAATGCTCTTCATCTTTGTAATTGTTTGCCTTTCTTACTATTTTGATCTGAGCGTCACTTGTGAGTTTTTTGTAGAAACTCACGTATGGCGTATTAAATTATAAGCCTGGAACCTTTGATAATAATCATTATGTCCAAATGTCCTATTGTAATGTTTATTTGTGTATTTCTCTGTCATGGTTGTTCTGGCATTTATTTGTACTGTAGTCCTGTCATGTAATGTTGTCAGTTTAGTGTTTTTTTTAACATTGCCATAAAAGCATGAGGTTTGGCTGACCGCAAAACCAGGTTCAACCCACCATTTTATCTTTAAATGTTCTGTACCAAGTCAGGAAAATGGCAGTTGATATCTTATAGTTCGTTTTTATGTGTGTTCCATTGTCGTTTTAGTTGGGGTTTTTTGTTGCACTTCAGTGTTTCTGTTTGTTTCGTTGTTTTCCTCTTATAGCTTATATTTGATGTGTTTACCTCAGTTTTAGTTTATAACCCGGATTTGTTGTCTCTCAATCGATTTATGACTTTCGTACAGCGGTATACTAATGTTGCCTTTGTTTAGGTCCGTCAAAAATGTTTGTATGATTACATTTTGGAAGAAAATACAATTTCAATAAAGAAAAAAAGGGGGAACATCAGTTGTTGTTACTGAGTTCAAAGTAACTCAACGTCAGGCTTGGCAAATTTCAAATAGACTAATTAATTCAGCTCTTCTTTTAATGCAAATGTCCTCTGTCATATATGCATAACTATAGACGCGTTGAAATTCCTGCTGAGGTTAGTCTCTTTATTGACCAAATATCACTTGTATTTATTGAATATGACTTTTAAAGAAGATCCCAGGTTACATACATGAACCTTAAACCATCTTAATCACCCTCGCAAAGACTATGCAAACAAAAAACAGAAAGAATCAATCGTTTATGCTACAGACGACGGGGATATATTGAAATCGCTGTATGACTTTTAAAAACAATAGCTGAGCAAAATCAACAAAATCAGCAGGTGATGTTTGTTCTGTATGTACCATTGGTTTTTCGAAGAAGTGCATAGCTAAATGATAAATTGCATAAAGCTACCAAAGATATCAGACTTATACCGTATATTGGCTAATGTTTGCGTCGGATTTTTCCGATGCTTCGGGGGCTTATATGGCTTTTAAATTTTCGCTGTGTTAATTTTTCCTATTTCAGAGACTGATGCAATGCATTTTAATGAACAAGGAAATATTTGTGGAAAGTAAATTTCGCAGTAAAATAGTTTCTGCGAAAATTGCTAATATTTCCCGAAAAACGGTCATTTAGTACACCAGACGTGACGTTCCTATCGTCATTATAAATCTCATAATGGCTCATTAGAAAGTGGGAAAATACCATTAAAACTGCCTTTATAGCGCATTTCATTTTGCAGTACAAACATTGTTAATTTTTGTTAAAAAGTTTTCAGATCCGTTCTGAGCATTTTAAAGTTGAAGATAATAATATTAAAATTCAACAAAGATACTTGACTTATAATTTAGTTTACAAGATGCACGGGTTTTTTTTTTCTTCTAAATCTCCACTGATTAACTACTCGACATTTACGTTTACAGTTGTTGTTGTTGGTGGGCTTTTTTTTATGAAGAATTTAATATGTTGGTTTGTGATTGAAGCTAAAAAATATCCTCATTGACCAATGGGAATGCTTTTTTTTGTTTGTGCTTCATGTTTTATTTTTCCGAATAATAAACATAAGCGACATATTCATAAAAGGACCATCGCATATTTTACTTAACGAAGACTACTCTAATTTTCCTACTAAGATATCATTATTCCAGCAAAACGAGTATTTTGCGTATATATTTCCCAGTTGAACGTCACTGGTGAGTCGTTAATAGTACAAATGTTTAAACCTCATATCTATGATGTGTTAATTTACAACCATTGGGTCGATGTCATTGCTGGTGGAGGTTGACCTCCTCGTGTTACCACAAGCTTAACAGTCAGCATTTCGGTGTTGCCATGCAATGTCATTGATATGGTCAGTATTATTAATAAACTGTTGGAAAAACCTTCAATCTTTTCGAAATGCTAAGGATTTTGTACCCTATGAATAGATTATGTGAATTCTATGATGTGTTTAAGTTATCTCCTCTAAAGTTTTACGGGCGTCAATAAGGATTTCTTTCTATATCTCAGATGACCACATTGGTGCACCCTGTTTCGTGATTGAATAGTTTTCGTTCTGAATGTAGAGTTGTGTAAACTGCCGTTTGCTTGGTCGGCATTTGACCATGGCGATGTCTAGGCAGACATAAATAGTTTTTGACTTCTCCCTTCGTATTAATTACTCATTTTTATATATGTATATGCATGTACCAGACAATGAACTTCTTGAGTGGTTTTACGTGTTTCAAGTCGTGATGATATAAAGCATATGATAAAGACATATACGGAATAAGGAGATAATGACTGCCAATGAGACAAATATCAATCCGAGTCCAACTAAAGCGGATCAAAGCATCTGATTAATAATTGTGTAAGTCATATTTACGTGTCGTCTACATCATGGGTTTAATTGTAATTTTGAAAACCAACGAAAGTACAAATATGTGAGCACCTGCTAAACTTTAAACATTTGTACCCCCTTTCAGAAATTCCAAGACGTTTAAAAAGTAAAAGAAATACTCCTTAACTAAACTTTATTTTTAAAATTCCGTCATAAAAATATACATCTGAATGAGCATCAATTTAATGATAAAAGAACGATTTTTTTTTTTACTCAGACACTGGCTTCACCAAATAGTGACAACAAATTATAAATTACATTTGTCAACCACGCTTGTATGTGTATATCTTCATTTGAAACCATATAACCAGAAAACCAAAACCGTTGAAAGCCAGGGATATATAAATGTTAGGACCTTTAGAATCAAATCGATTTGACATGATTCAAAACGTTTGATGATTCTTTTGTTGATAACAATTTTGATTATTTTTAAGAAAAATATTTTCAACAATAGACATAACTATCGGAACCAATTGTGCTCCTCTTTTTATCAAAGTGTTCCTTTTTTGTATAAGAGCATGCAGTCTTCTTTCTCAGGAAAAAAAACCTAGTATTATCATGTAACTCATAGAACCGTGACATAGATTATATAGATGATGTTCTTTCATAATATAACTCGAAAATTGGTGAAAATTGTGTTCTCATTCATATAGTACTGGACGATAAGTGTCAGTTGAAAGCATTATTCAAAACTTAAGATTTGATTGTGAATACCAAATTCAGAACTTTTCGTTTTGAATTTTCCTCGAATCAAAAAAGTTTAAAAAGGCAAAAAAAGTAATGTCGGTACTGAAGTTCTGATTACTGAGCGGATGGTACACTCTAGGACTAACAGTCAACAATCAGTGGGGTCGTTTTATTACTATCAAATGAAAATAAAACTTTATAAATTTCTTGATCCGAAGCGTTGTTCTACATTTATCCTCCACAGAAAACACTAAGTAACCTTAATCGTATAAGCTATTAACCCAAAGTTTCCTAGTGATTAAATTCAAGTTTTCAAAGTTTAACAGGCACCTTCGTGAGTTGGTTGACCCCAGATTTAAAGCAGGATCTGATTACCCTTCCCGAGAATTTCTTTTTTTTTATATAAACATTTGGAATTTTAAATAATACAGAATCAATTCATTTAGTAAAGGAACAGGATATTAAACATTGTGTAGATAGAATTACAACTTGCAGTGATAAAAAAAAATGCTCCTGTATTTGCGTTCGAGTGCCATTTATAATAATTCCATTATAAGTGCTTATTAATTTTGTAATTAATGCATGGCATAGTAGCAGAGTTTACTATATCGCCATGTAATAAAACTTCAATATAACTAAACAAAGTAAATTCTATTCAATACTGTTGGTTATAATAGTATATAATTCAATGGAATTTTATTTCAATAATATACTTTACATGTCCAAATCTAATCTTTCAATACCCTTTAGGTTTTTTTCTGAAAAGAGAAGATAATTGTTTAATGAATATGGGGCAACAATAGTTTACCAATGCTCAAAAATATCATTTAATATACACTCAACAAAAAATGAGGTAATTGCAAATGGAGTTAAACCGAATATTTCATCAGGATAGTAGAGACCTGCTAACGGCTAACACCCGATATGCGAATCTATACTCAGTAAAATATGTCACAAATGGGGATTTGGACAAATCATAGCTATAGCTGTGTGAATGTCATAAGTCTAGAAGTATAGACCTCTTTAATCGAGACATAGACATACGGCCTAGCCAAGATCAGATGTGCATTTCATAATGGTTCTATGTTATAGGCTTGTAAAGACAAGAAGATAACCTTTGAATAAGTAACAAATCTTTGAACTGATAAAGAGAATGTAGGGTTACACAATGAATATCAAATATCATGTATAGGTGTTACCGTTTTGAAATAAAACACTAAAATACACGCTGAAAATGGGCAAAATTTCACGTTATATTGTTTCATTTAAAATTTCGCTGTTTTTATCAATTGATAGTTTTTAAGTGAACTTAATTTGAACTACATTATTGGTTCACTGTTATAGACAATTTATTCATCTTTCTTTTACTGGTTGTTGCAACAAAAATCTCCAGTGGTTACAAAGTTATGATAAAAAGTTGGACACTATGTGCTTGTTATGAAATTTTGTACTTTTGTTTTTAGCTTACTCAGTGTAGTGATAAAAGAGAAAAATAAATCAAATTTATGCTATTATGTATTAAGTTTTCTCTTCTAGTATATACATTATCAAAAACTACCTCATATATCAATATTGCAGTACCCTAGCTGGAGATATATGCCATCAAAGTTGGATACACAAATAAAGTGAAAAAATGTCTTGTCCGTAGACATGCATTCCCTAGTAAACTGGAAGTATAATAACATTAATGTTGCATTGCTAAGTTCCTGTTCTTTTGTAGATATGAAAACACTACTAACATTTTTTTCTACCATCTATTAATAGAGGAAAAATTTCAAAAATATGTCAGAATGTCTTGTCCGTAGACACATGTCTTGTCCGTAGACATGTCTTTTAATCAATATTGCTTGGCTTTATGAGTCTAAATTAGTCCTATGTGTTGTTTAAACATAGAAATATCTTATTTTTGATAAATAAATGGTAATTTAAGTGTACTCAATTTTTGTAAAATTACTTCACAGGAGTGGATTTTAAAAGTGGCAGATTATTAGTCATAAAAAGCATACCTTATCTTACTTCAATATTGTTGATTCCAATTGCTGCATACCTTAAAAGATTAACTAAATCAAATGAAGAAAAAGTAATTCTCTCTCTCTAACTTTATCTTTTGCGTTTCAGTATTAACAGCAGACGGGGAATTGTCTACGGACAAGACACTTGTACATAACAAGTATTAAATTCAATTATTTGAACTTAAATCTTATTTATAGGTGATGAAAGTTATCTATTCAAATTAAAACTCAGTATTTTCAACATAAATATAGTCACAATTAGTTCTAACAGATTTTTTTTTCAACTGAAATTGTCTTGTCCGTAGACATTACCACAATATATTTGTATCCAATTTCCTTGAGTTCGGCCTAATTTGAAAGGTAACATGCATGATATTTTTTCAAGAGAACACATTTAACTTTATCAAAATTGAGTTTTAGTAATAGTTTGATTGTTTTAAACATTCAGATATATGGATTCAAGTAAAAAGAATGTGTCTTCATTTTGGCTTAATCAATAAATTATTGAGATATATAAAGAATTATGGGTACAATTTTATATTTTCCAAAATTTAAAAACACAGATTAAAATTTAATTGGTAACTTTTAATCTTAACTTTAACAATCATCTTTGAAAGCATTTAATTGAATATCAATAAAATGTCTTGTCCGTAGACATTATCAAAATGTGTTTGTTTTCATTTTTCTGAAAGTTAAGCATCATTTGATAGATAAACCTGATAAAATGTGTGGTTTTTTTTTAAAGAGAACACTTTCAGCTATATCAAAATTAGGTTTTAATAACACATTTCATTAATTATGAATACAATGTCTTGTCCGTAGACAAAACATATGAATTGTATTGCTAAGTTTGATTGCTTATTGTAAGAATATGAATCAAGTTATTTTAATGTTCTGTACACCAAAAGAAAGGTTTTTTTTGGAAGTTTTGTTATTTATAGATAAGTTTAGATACAGTTTTATCAGATAAGATTAATAAACAAAGAAAGCTACTGTTGTTTGAAATAACTGTGAGTTAAACATGTTCTTGTCAATTTTTTTTCAATTAAAATGTTTGATACTCAATAATTCTAAACATATTTTGTTGTCTTTGTCATTGACCAAAAATCTGACACTGGTGACCATGTCTTAAAGGCAACCATTAAAGAAAATTATACAGTTTTTAAAAACCATTTATTTGATAAAAATATTAAATATTTCTTCCAAAACTGCATGAAAATATATAAATGCTCCCAGTGTTAGCCTAACGATGGCAATTTTTCATAATTTAAACCATTTTTGAACCAAAAAATCAAAAGAGTTTTTCCCTGAGGTGATACTCATTTTTGACTTCATGTGAAACACGAAATACACATCTGATCTTGGCTAGGCCGATATCACATCGGTAAATATAATCGTTATGATGGCTGTTAACTTCGAACTTCTTCAGAAGGTTGTCCCTGAGTTTGCGTATAGACTACAAGCGCTTGAGACAGAATTTCTATGTTGTATTTAGATTACTTTTTCATTGTTTGCACGGATTATCAGATTCTTATTTTCAAACAACGAAAAGCCTACTATGATTTTTTTCTTGTTTTTTGTGAATCAAGTTTATGTAATGTTATGTTTACTATCCATAAAAAAAACGCTCTTTTACTATGAATAATTAAAAAAGGTGGACATTGCACGCAGTCATATGCAGCGATAACCAATAACGAGATTCTAAGTTTGTTAAGATATATTTATTATGAATTTAGCTACCTATTTCCCAACTGGATCTTCACATATACAGACATGATGCACGCAAACTGCGACCTGTCCGCTTCTACAACCACAATCGTAACTGGTGTTACAAAATCCTCTTCTCTGCTTCACACTGCGAAAAGAATCAAAAGTAAGGGTTAACGACATACTCATTATGAAAAGGCTTTGTTGTTGGTTTTGATAGGTGTAAAGCCAAACCGTGCTGAAAAGATAAGCTTCAATTACTAGTAAGTATATGCTTAGTAAGGGAATAACATGATAATATATTTAAATTTAAGTTTATTTCTGGGATGCATGTACATATAATACCTCTTACAAGCAAATCAGTCGTGTGGTTGGCTAGTGTGGTAATTTGGCCTGCAAATTTAGTTGCAATAAATTGTTTCCTTTGAACGGGACTTTTTTACAATGCAAATTAATATTGTGAAGATTTACCGCAAACTTTTAATAGTCTTATAAATATTGATGCAAAATGTCTGTCATATGTTTACAACGAACTTACTACGACAGAAAAATATTGGGTACAGCATGATTTTGTAGCTAGCTAAACTTCGTTCTAGTATCGCAGTTGTTTATAGCTCCGTTACATTTGGGTAAGAAACACTAATAAACATAATGAGTTCATGTGACAATAATGAGGATCCAGCAGTCAAAACTGTATATATATATATACAACTCGTCTAAACATCAACCCAACAATGTTAGATCTGTAAATTTGCTTTCGCAAATTTTTGGTTCTTCCCTCGCCGGGATTCGAACCCATGCTACTGTGATATCGTGACACCAAATCGCCTGCACTGCAGCCGTCCCGCTAGACCACACGACCACCTGGGCTATATATATATATGTTCCGGACCATATGAGTATTTGGACCATACGCGTATGGTCATGACCATATGCGTATACTCATATGGTCCGACCATACGCGTATGGTCCGACCGTACGCGTATGGTCGGACCATATGAGTATATACTCGTTTGGTTATAAACGGGCCGGACCATATGAGTATTTGGACCATATAGGTTTTTTTTCAAAAATATGCGTGAGAAAACTGTACAAAATAACAATGATTGCTACATGCAATTGTATTATTTACAATTCAAATAACATTTAATATTGGTGGCAAAGCTAGTTTTCTCGCATTATTATGCGTAGGCTGACACTAACGTCAACATGGTAAAGCTTTTCTTGGTCCCGGGTCATTCCGATGTGTCTACGGTGAAAACCATCTAGATCTCCAATATCGCTCCAATATCGTAAAATGACTGAAGTACGTCATATCACTAGACAACAGCTTTAAATAATAAACTAGTGTTCTTGCCGGTGACGTCATTCATTTTTTTAAAAACAAAACACGTATAAGTATAAAAAATTATGAATATTGCACTGCTGATGCTAGTTATATTAGTTTCAAAAGTAAGCAATTTATTAGACTCTCCATCCTGTTGACTTTTACGTCAGGTTATAGTAAAACAGCTCATTAAAATATTTTTGGAAGTTATCTTCCAAGGTCGACATTTTCCCTTTCACTCGCAATAACATATCGGTAATGAAAAAAAATGTGTTTACTATAATTTTGACTAGTGATGAAATTTACTGTGTGAAACTGCTTATTTTATTTTGTTATTCTTGTTATTACTAATTTTTAATGAAAAAATTACCTTTGGTAGTGTCTTTTTAATGACGTAACAACTAAAAGGGTTATATAAAGAGGTAAGCATTTATGTACATGTTAATTACCCCGACCATACGCGTATGGTCCGACCATACGCGTATGGTCGGACCATATAAGTATATACCCATATGGTCATGACCATACGCGTATGGTCCAAATACTCATATGGTCCGGAACATATATATATACAACATAGACGTATACAACACTTCCGACTAAAAAGAATCAATTAAACATACAAATAAATCTAAGAAAAACTCCAACAAAAAGTTTTGAAATGATAGAAAATTTGACAAAGACGCCTACCAAAGATTATTTGTAGAAAGTAAAATACCAAAGATACCGAACTCAGACGCATTTTCGGAAAGACCGTAATCAAATGGCAAAAATCAAAAGTTTAAAAACATCAAACGAATGGATTGTAATTGTCATATTCCTGACTTGTTACGGGCATTTTCCCATGAAGAAATGTTGAAGTAAATCTGTTTTATAGCTAGCTTAATCTCTCACTTGTATGACAGCCGCATGAAGTTCCACTATATTTACAACGATGTGTGAAAAAAAACACAAGACATAATAACAAATAATGTCAAAAATAGGGTGAAATTCTGGTATAATCACTATAAAACCAAACAGATATGTAACATAGAACCACAAAAAAGCATATAGACAAAAGCCGTTTCTATCATAATTAGTTTTAAACCCTCTTACATATTGGCTAAGTAATGATAAAAATTGTACATTAACCATACTGTTTCTTATTAAAGTTGTCACCTTGCTTCTGCGTCTGTGTCTAGTATCTTGTCTTGTATCTTATCTAAATAAAATAATGAAATTATGATGCATTGAAGAATTTTGAATACTTCTTGCAATGTTTTCAATGAAACTGAGTGAAGAATCACTTCACACACTAAACGGTCGCAGTTCTGCAGTAGTTAATTGGCAGATTCGTAACGATATCTTAATTTTTTTTTATTAAATGACAATTCAACGCTACCAAAGATCAACATTAATGCCATGAACAATGTCAGGAATATGACATTTGTTTTTCATTCGTTTGATGAGTTTGAGCTTTTGATTTTGCCATTTGATAAAGAACTTCCCGTTTTGAATACACCTTAAAGTTTGGTATTTTTGCTATTTTACTTTTTAATTATTAGTGTATGTACATTTTTTTGTAAATTCACTGTTTATCAAACGTTGAGGAATTGAAACATTATGGGTTTCTACCTTTAGTTGCAGATTGCATAGTCCGTTTTTTGCACAACTTTTCGGAATTTTCGGTTGTATTTGATTTAACTTTCCAACTCTTTTGATTAGAGCATCAACGATTATGTCGACGAAACGAGCGTTTGGCATACCAGTTTTATCTGATATCTGGTATCGTTGGTGAGATTTTACAACCACTTAGTCGATGACATTGCTGGTGGACGTTTCGTCCCGAGGGTATCACCAGCTCAGAAGTCAACTCCTTTGTGCTGATGTGCTGATTGCAGAAGTCTGTTTACCATCACATGTTATTGTTTATTAGCTAACCAATCGAAAACAGGTAGTCGGCAATTTTTGGTGTTCTGTAAAGGTCCTTTTCGGGTTTAAATGCTCTCATTTTTTGGGGGGGCTTTCAAACATGGTCGTGAGTATACCTGATGAAGGTATTTCCAGATCTACTCGTTCTGTGCACGATTTTTGTATCATTCTTCGCGCGTAGAATTTTAGTTGGTAGTGTGCTGTGACCTCGATAGCGGGGCTACCGCCTGCGATGGGAAAAAAAAATTTTTTTTTTTTCATCGGGCTTACCCGCGGCTGAGAAGGGACGTGGTCGACCTCGATAGCGGGTTACATTAAGCTTCAATATTTGAGTCTCGCACCTGTGCATCTGATCGTGATACGTTGTCTTTTTTTTAATCTACTACACTTCATTTGGGAGTGTAATGGAGACATGGCCGTATGAAAACTTATCAAACAAACTTACTTGGACAGCCGCAGAGTTTCTGACATCCATCTCTGTAGGATTTTATGATGCACCGACTCTTGTCAGAACAATCTTCAGACAAATCAACACAAGCAACTGTTAAGCCTATTACAATAAAAAAAAAAAAAGTAAAAAAAGTAAAATAACAACTATTCATATTTTTGATTTCTACATGTATATGACGAAAAGGTAAATAGCACTTATCAAAATTACTTACTAATACAACAAATTAGAACAAGAGTCGACTGCATTATTCTTTGGTGTTGTCCTTATTTGAGTCGTTCACTTATCAAAGTTTTCATGTCATTTTCGTTATTTCTTATCTTCGAACTTCGGTACAGATATAATTTATAACAAACTTTTCCAAAATTCCCTTCACTAAACTATGAAAATAATTAGAAGCTATAAAGTTTCAACATCCTCAGGCAAATTTGACTTTAGAGAATTAAAAAAAAAAAATTGATCAAGATTGTCATAAAACTCCTAACAAAAGCTTTAAGAAAAAGCATAGCAGTGTCCTAAATTGTGTTATATAAAAAAAGAATGTGATAAGATGGTTAATAAGAAAACTATTTGCCACAGTCCAAAGAAAGTAAACTAGCATGTTTAACCCCGCCACAGTATGTATGTTTGTGCCTGTCCCAAGTCAGGAGCCTGCAATTCGGTGGTTGTCGTTTGTTTATGTGTTACATATTTGTTTTTCATTCTTTTTTAAAATAAATAAGACTGTTAGTTTTCTCGTTTGAATTGTTTTTTATTGTCATTTCGGGGCCTTTTATGGCTGACTCTGCGGTATGGGCTTTGCTCATTGTTGAAGGCCGTACGGTGACCTAAAGTTGTTAACTTTTGTGCTATTTTGGTTTCTTGTGGAGAGTTGTCTCATTGGCAATCTTCTTTTTATATTCAGCAGATATATAGCGTCACCTGCCAGGTGGCATGATGTTGTACCATTTACAATAAGACAACTACCCGCCAAAGTTCAAATGATGTAGATGAAAGCAATTGTATGCAACCGTACAGGCTTCAACAAAAATACCATATAGTTGGCTCAAATACACCATGATGTGAAAAATATGAAACAATGCAATTGAGGAAACTAACAGCCTAATTCATAACAAAACATTTCACTAAAAACAAAGATGAAAGCCATGAACCAACGGCAACAGCTGAACTACAGAATCCTGACAGTCGGTTGTACGGGCTTTCATAAGCTGGTGTTTATTGTTTCATAGGTGTATGTTCCAGACCGTATGAGTATTTGGACCGTACGCGTACGGTCTGGACCGTATGCGTACTTTTCCAAAATACGCATACGGTCGAACCTACGCGTACGGTTTGATTTATATTAAGAAGTTGGTCAAGTTTATTAGATACAAATGTCACATAAGTAACAGATCAACATATTTTATATCTCAAATTAATGTAAAAAGTTCAATAGTTATTGAAATAAAAACGTAATATTTTAACTATTTGAAAACAAAATCACACTGATTTAATCTGTTAATCTCCTGTATTAGCATGTCAGTATATTTCAATAATTGCTGCACATCATGCTCCTTGTAATTGAAGTTATCAGAAGAAAACATAATGTGGGAGGACAATTGTTTTAGAATATTTAGGAACTTTACAAAAAAATGCATATGCATATGAACATGCATGAACAAAACTTGTTAATGTAAAACAAATATGACGTTCGTTGTGGAAGCAAGTCTCACCTTGGGCCAGAGTAACAAAATAGGATTCACGGATATAAAATTAAACAAATATTTAATTTCAACTGTTTGCTTATTTACTGAATCCATCTAATTGTAATAATAAGAATTTGTGTAACTAAAAATACAGATTATGATAATTATTTGTTTAAATTTAACCCATATGCATATGACCCCAAAACATGTATGATCCGCAGGACCGTACACGTATCGATATACTCATACGGTCCGACCATACGCGTATCGTCGGACCGTACTAGTATACGTATACGGTCCGGACCGTACGCGTACGGTCCAAATACTCATATGGTCTGGAACATGTACATATGAATGTGGTAAAAACAAATAAAAGTTACTTAATTGTTACAAGGATTTCTTGTCCATATAAATCATAGTTACTTATAATCTATTAAACTTACCTTTTTATAGATCACAAATTTCTTGATGTACAGTTACCAGACTTTAAAGAAATAATAAAACGTGGTATAATGCCAATGAGACAACTATTCATCCAAGTCACAATTTGTACTTTGACGTGTACAGTACTAGTTGTTAACTTCTTTGGCAATCATACCACAATTTCCTTTGTATATAAAGAAACATTTCTCTGTTCTTACTTAGGCTGTTTGTTTTCCCAATTGAATTGTTTCATAATTACAATGTCAGGGCCTTTCATAGCCCTGTGCGGCAGGTTTTTTTTTTCTTTGTTGAACTGAGGCCACGGTTGCATTTAATTGATCACATATGCTTCATTTGAAATTTGGTGGATAAGTTTGTGGGGACAAATAAGGCGACATCTTTTGTAGGGACGAAATAGGACGACATTTTTACAAATTAGTCGATGCATAAACTTTTGTATTTTTAATCACCACTCAGTAAACAGTTATTTTTCTCAAAATCAATATCCGTAATAAACAGACAAACGATTGCAAAAACGGATATTTTAATTGTGACATTGGCTATATTGAATTGGCACTGTTGTTCCTGCTTCCCACAGTCAGTCACACAGTCGTATAAAAAACAACATATCAACCAGTTCATTATAATTAGGCTAATCTAAAAAGGCACAAGTTATGAAATGAGAAAGTGAGATTTTTTTTAACAAACTGAATTTATGTATAAATTTGATCTATGTTGTGAGGGAGCTACAGTTTGATTATTTAAGGGTAGGGTAGAATGAATAATTTAGTCATTTTTTTTAGTTGTAACCTTTTTAATTTTTCACTCTATTCGGTCCTGTCATTTTTTTAAGTTTATCCACACTTTTACATGCATTGTCATCTTGGTTTTCTTTTTAATTTATTTATTTACTCAAATCTCATGTCCTGCCTTTTTCTTTAATCCTAGCCAGTCCATCATTGAACAACAGTTTTATTCATCCGTGTCAGTTTTTGTCCTTCTCGTTTAAACAATGAGGTAAAATCAGACATCCTTATATAACAATTATCTGACAATAAATATTACCTTTAATCTTATACCAAACAGGTATAAGTTCAAGATTGCATTTCTTTTTTTTTTAGATTTGCCAATTAACTGTAAAATGGGAGATAACTGAAATACGTCAACAACAGGTAAACAAGTTTTTCAGTTTGTCTAGTGTAATCAGGTAATAGGGTTTGTGTCACAGTGATATGACATTGTTGCTATTGTCATTTTTTCAGTGATAGTATTTTCACCATATTTAGGTTCAGTTAATTATATTTTGTTATTATTGTACACTTATGGCAACAAGTGTGTCAACAGAATAGTGAAAGTTGTACAATTTTAGATGCACCCCCTTTTTCGTCTAACACACATATAAGATATTTTGCAAATACTAAATATGATTTACTTATATGGTATTTTACCTATGGAAGTGCTTGGCATTGCAATGGATCACCTTGGCAATCACAATACTGGCTAGTGTGTCTTCATTGTTTTATATAAACATTTCTGATAATAGATTAGTCCAAATAATTATGACCTCTTGAAAGGCTAATATATTTTTTTTCTTTGAAGCCTTACTGGCGAAGTAAGGCATCAAAGAAAAAAATTATAATAGCCTTTCAAGACGTCATAATTATTTGGACAAATGATAGATATAAAATGGTTAATCTAGCATTACATATTTTTGTCTCGCCAAAATAAACACTAATAATGAGAAAGATCATCACTATCATTCTTATATATGCCATGTCCTTACTCCCTTCCTGGTATTATAGAGTCGGTTTTCACAAAAAAAAACTTCCTAGTACTGGTAGGTATAATAAGATTAAAATAAATCATCTTTGTCTAAGAATTTGATCATAATTAAGTCATGAACAATTCAGTATACTTATGATAAATTTTAGTTGTAAGTTTTTTGGTAGATCCAACTCATGGTCTCTGGTCCTTTGAAATCATAACAGTTCATAACACATACATCCTTATTTTTATTAGTTAGAAGAGCAAAAAGTATACATCGACCAGTAAATGATATGTTTATATAAAAAAGAAGATGTGGTATGATTGCCAATGAGACAACTCTCCACAAGAGACCAGAATGACAGAGAAATTAACAACTATAGGTCACTGTACAGTCTTCAACCATGAGCAAAGCCCATACCACATAGTCAGCTATAAAAGGCCCTGAAATGGCAATGTAAAATAATTCAAACAAGAACATGAAGAAAACAAACAGCCTTATTTACACTGTATGTATTTACATTTTTTTAAATTTCTGATTATAGGATAAATGTAGAGGATACCCTACCTAGTTTCCTAGTATATGTATGGTGTATGTATGCTGTATGTTTACAGATTGATAAGCTCCTTGTCTAAGATATTTAAAATGGCAAAACAGCAGGTAAGAACATGTAGAAATATACCATTGAACATGGTACCCAACACCTTCACTAAAATTAATTTGGCTGGTTTAATGTTCATAAAAAGTTTGACAAATATTGACTTTGACCCTTTGACAAAAATATAAAAATTTCTTGACAAAAATATAAAAATTTCTTGACAAAAATATAAAAATTTCTAAAAATTTGAACCAACCAATTTATCAGAAAAAATACTCTGGTTATGTATGTCTGATTGGCAATCTTACCACTTTTCCTTTTATAACGGTAAGTTTAAAAAAAAATTACTACCCTTGACAAAAAGATGAAAAGATGAAAATATAAACTTCTTCATATATGAGCAACACATAAAACTTGAGATGAATAACAAAACAGGAACAAAACCCCACAAATTCAACAAAGAACATGCAATTTTAATCTTCTGAATTAATATGAGGCAGGCATTACCTGTAAATGGGGACGAAGTCTGTATGAATTATTTTTTTGTAATTTAGATATTTGTAAAAAAAAAAGAAACGCAAATACCGTAACGTTTCATATTTTGGTTCTGTTGTTAGGGATTTTAGTTGTGACGTTATTTAAGTTGTGACGTCATATGCAATGTAAACAAAGAAACAACTTCATCAGGTAACGTTTTTTCATATGAAGGAATAAAAAAAATGAAATCGGTATTGCGTTTCTTCCTATTTATACTAGACTGATAAATATATATATTTTACTCAAAGATTTATACAAACAAGACCGGAAAAAGGAAGTACATTGAAGATTTCTGCGCAGGTCCGGGATTTCAAAACATGACATAAAAAAAATTGAACGATTTTGAGTTCATTAGTACAATGAAAAATTCGGGAAATTTTCCCGATTTTTTTTTTTTATTGAATTTTCTACTGTTATTGGGGACTTCGTCCCCATATCAAAATAAGATTTTGTCATACTGCTATATATCCAATGTTTTTTTCCAGATAAAGTTTGTGGTTCAAGTTTTTTCATACTTATGATAACTTTAAAGACTTATGTCATAGGGTCAAATTAAAAAATTTTTAACAATAGAATGTAATTAAAACATTCAGCTAATTTAACAAGGGTTATCACCCTGTACTGTTATATGTACCACCTTAAATTTATTTTGAACAACTGAGGGTGGTTAACAAATTTTGGGAGACAGCAGAAGTTTGAATACAGAAAAGTTATTGTATTTTCACATTTAAAGTCGTTTTATTTTTATTAAAGGATCAAATGCATTCATCGTTTTTATTGTAAGCAGTAATGGAGGTTAAATGAAAATAACAATGAATATGAAAGAATAACAAACCAAAAATTGTATGCTTTAGGGGATGTAATCATTTGCTATTGGGCCCAACAAAATGCAAGATATTGTGGGAAATAGTTGTGTACAAAACATGATTTTGAAAAAGCCATACTTGCAATAAGAAGGAATGAATATTTCTTTTGCAAAGTTCAACTGCCCCACTATTTCCTTCCGAAAATCAATTTGTCTCAATTTAAACGTTAATGATTTTAATATTTTGATTAGGCAATATCTGATATGGAATGTCATCCTCTGAAGACTTTGGAGGAAGTCAGAAAGTGGTCAGATGAGGGTATTCCAAACAAGATGAAGCAGGGAACAGAATGTTTGAGAGAGAGACCCCACACGGATGAAACAGTACCAAAAACACTTGTTTGTCATGATATGAGGGGAGGCTATCTTGAAGACAGGTATATATATTTGTATTTCAAGGTGTACATATCACTGTAGGAAAAAATATAAAAATTTAATCTTTTTCGCCATTCATAAGTAAGTTATTCATACAGGGTTTGTTGTGTACAATACTGATCAGTTTGTATTTGTTAAGAAATAAAACCGTCAGAAAATATTTTATAAGAGAATCTACTAGTTGATGTAATGTTTGCATTCAAGCAGTTAGTTGATCAGAATAACTTAAAGACATGAAATGTTAATGTTGTGTAGACAGTACTTCAAAAAACAAGCCTAATAAGAAAAGTGAACATTTGCAAATGTTATAAAATTTAAAAGTTCAATAAGGGACTTGTTTTGGAAAATTGAAATTGAAAAAAAAATCCTTTAAAATGGTCAATAGCTATGAATATAACTTGAGGTTTTATACAGAAAACTGAAAAAAATATTATTTTAGTGATATTGGATTTTTATTTAAACTAATTAGTCAGGTTTTCATATTTAGTTATTTTTAATAAATAATTGCTATATTTAACAGATTTATCCAGGGTGACAAGAACGAGAAAAGCTATAACTTTTACCACTGGCAGCTGATTGATTCATTTGTTTACTTCAGTCATCATTTCATCACCATCCCACCAGTCACATGGATAAATGTAGCGCATAGAAATGGCGTGAAAATGTTAGGTAATATCTCAGAAATAACAGTTGACAGTACTTTCAATATAAATCTTCAGTTTAAAAGACAAACTATTTTGGACAGTTCATAAGGTTTGAAAATTATAAGCAGTTTTCTGCCTATGACTTTCTGCAAGCATTTCCACAGTGCATACATGATTTTTTTATCAGTAAAAAGTTGTAGACACTACTCAAAAGTATGAAGGTTCCATTCATTGATTAATAGGAAAAAAACTTCGCATTTGAAATTTTATTCACCAGATATTGTGAAATTTCCAATTTTGTTTTCATTTATATACCATATCTTTTCTTACAGGCACTTTGATAACAGAATGGAAGGATGGGTACAAAATATGTGAAGAATTCTTAGAATCAGAATCATCATACAAAGCACTTGCAGATCAAATGGTTAAAATTACACAGTTTTACAGATTTGATGGATGGCTGATCAATATAGAAAATAAAATTGTGGTAATTATCTTTTCCAAAAAAAAGAATATTTTTGTATAGTTATTACAATCTACACAAGTGCAGATGCATTGTTGTAAGTTTATGAAATGTTATGTTTGCAATTTTGTACTGTAGTGTTCATGAATTGAAGATTGCTCTTCAAAATAGTTATGTACTTCGGTACTGGCATGAAAATACAGATTTTTTGTGTTATTTAAATTTGCTGTTACAAAGTATTAGAAATGATTATAAATTAAGGAATGTATCTCCCTCATGCAAAGCTCTGATTCCTTTCACGGATTTGGCTATACTTTTTGGACCTTTTGGATTATAGCTCTTCATTATTTATATAAGCTTTGGATTTCAAATATTTTGGCCACGAGCATCACTGAAGAGACATGTATTGTCGAAATGTGTATCTGGTGCAAGAAAATTGGTACCGTTAATTTTATTATGTCTTAGTTTCATGGAGCCTGTCTCAAATATTTAAGTTCACAGTTAATTTTTGTAAAACTGAGTGTCTTCAATTTTTAAATCACAACTGCACTATTGATTACTTATAAACTAAACAACATCAATTAAGAAAACACTGAAGATAGCAATTTTGCAGAATAGCTTTACTTAAAGTGAGAACTTGATGCAAATGATGTGTTATAAATCAAGGAGAAATAGTAAGCTTAAGCTTTCAATAACTTTCATTGTTATTCAAAATAAACTTCCAAGTAGAGGAAGATGGGGGTCCTGACAACTTTAAATATTCAACTGTATTTTAAGCTGTAAATTAAGACTGTTATTCTACCACAAAGAAACCCTGCTAAAATGAAATTATAATAATTATGAAAGGATTTAATTTCTGGCTTTACAATTTGAAGAGAGTTCCCTCTGGGTATAAGCCTCAATTCTGAGTTGCACATTATTGTTGTATTTCAAGGAAGAAAAAGTTCCCTGTTTATGTAAGTTTGTGGAATACCTAACAGCTAAGCTACATGAGACTGTGCCAGGATCTGAAGTGATATGGTATGATAGTGTCATTAATACGGGAGAACTCACATGGCAGGATGCACTCAATGATAAAAACTGGCAAGTAAAACATTGTCACAGAAAATTAGTCTGTATATAGTCATAAATGTTTAAGCATGGCACATTAGTGGATTGTTTATTTACTCTTATCTAACCCTAAGACATTAAAAAAGATATATAAACCATCTGTCATGTACATTGAGGGGTGATAGGTTCTCTGGAAGGATAAGCAGTAATCTGCTGCACATGAATAAAAGGCAAAATTAAAAATCAGTTGATTTTTTTTTTAGCTCAATATATTAATTTAGTATTTCAGATGATGAAACTCAGGTGAATACAGATGATGCTTTATAGTGTAAAAATCATGTCACAACTTGACTATTAACTGTTAAAATAATCCCAGCAAAAACACCAACTTACACAATTTAATTTTTTTTTTATTTATAATGCATGCAAAATCTTCTTGTATTTTTATTTTGAAATTTAAGGTAATATAAGAATCAACCCTCACATATCAAAATAATTGTAATCATTATTGGGAGTTTGGACCTACTTTGAAGTCCTTAACTGTAAATGGTGTTTGTAATTTTAGTATGTTCTTTGATGTTTGTGATGGTATTTTCCTGAATTACAACTGGAACCCAGAAAAGCTCCTCAGTTCTATGGCTCTAGCTATGTCTAAAGACAGACCAAGGGATGTATATGTTGGATTAGATGTGTTTGGTCGTGGTTGTTTGGGCGGTGGTGGATTTAACTCTATTGAGGTACTGATATCATTACTATTAAGAGGAGAGCAAACATAAATATTAATTTTATTTTCAGTAGAAAGGTATAATATGTAAATTGTAAAGAAGTCTACCATTGATTATTGGACTAGATATAGAAAGAAAAAAAATTAATAATTTGGAGATCTTTAGTATACGGTTTACATTTAACATTACAATCTAAAAGTTGCTTCTGTTTTACTTTAATTATTTCTGAAAAAGTTATGACACAACAAATGTTATCCATGTGATTTAATGCTGCAACTCTTTTTATAATAGGCATTGACAGCAATACGGCAGTATAATATGTCAGTAGCTATATTTGCCTTTGGATGGGTGTATGAGTGTTGCGACGTTGACAACTATATTGATAATGAAAACAGGTATTAGATAAGAAATACTGTGGATTCATTATAATTAGTTGGATACCAAATTTTCCTGGATTTCCTTGGAACAGGTGAACAACAAAATTAAATGTCCAACTCCGACAAAATTTTCCATAGGCTTGTATGTAAAATCACTAAATTAAATATCCACGAACCTGTAAGTTCTTGTCAATCCACGAAAATTGTTACCCATGAAAATAAAAAAATTCACAGTAGTCTTTTTAGAAATTTTGTTTTGACAGGCAAATTTTTAATGTTCTCTGACAGATATGATTTATGGGATATTAGGACTTTATTGTCCAAGACACAAATTGCTATTCAGAAATGTTTATGATTTTAATAGACAACAAATATGATAGAATTTTGAATGTTTTGGTGTTCAGACAAAAGGATACATTGAAATATATTTTGTGAATTCTGTATACATAGAAAATGTTTAGTTTATGACTCAATTCCTAGATCAGCACACTATTTTTATTAAGGAGAGAAGGATGATAAATATGTATGTGTTGTAGATTGAAGTTAATTTATATTTTAATGACTGGATAAATATTTTTTTAGATTTTGGGACTTATTGAGTGATTTGTGTCCAACATCAGTCTGGCCTAATGGTTTTCTGTCGTCATCATTTTGCATTGGAGCAGGGCGCAAGTTTTACCTCCAAGGAAATGTAAGAAATGTTCAATACTTTTCACATTTTATTATTGCAGCTAAAACTCTATTTTATACAGATCGTAATAATGCCTATTGTTCACATGACAAATATACTCCTCCGCACCAGGCACGAGGATGACAGTTATGTGCAACTTCTAATAATATCTTACCATATCATTTATGTCCCGATACACATTTTGATATGCACCCACCATGCCATATAGCACTGTTCCTTGGTGCCTCCTGAAGTTCAGCTAGATATATTTAGCCTACTCACATAATTCTTTTTTGTTACTTTCTAGAAGTGTGCCTGAGACGAAGGTTTTATGTATACTCCTATATATATATATACGAAAACTGTTGTTTCTTATTTGTGTTTGCAACTATGTTTACTGTATTGTTTATTATATTTGTAAAAAAATGATATTATATTATGCTCCTTGTGAGCCCACTTTATGGAAATAAAGAATCTTCTACTTCTTATTCTATACCTACAAAGTTGGCTTTTCTGTAGCGGACTATTTGAGAAATTACGGTGCACTATGTGAACATCATTGTTTAGGTCATTACTGATTGATTGAGCTGTTATTAACAAGAACACTTATATTGTACAAAATTATTCAATGAAGTATTTTTTTTCTTAATTGCTGTATAAATTATAGTTTAACAAAATCTCCATTGAAATATCAGTTTATCATCAAAACATTTTTTAGTGAGACATTGGATTGATATTTTTGATATGCTACATGTATAAATGATCTCAATGAATATTATTTCTTACTTAGTTGACTGATTATATTGTAGGTCTGTAATGAGAGTCCTTGGTATAATTTGAGTGGACTGATTTTATTGTAGGTCTGTAATGAGAGTCCTTGGTATAATTTGAGTTGACTGATTTTATTGTAGGTCTGTAATGAGAGTCCTTGGTATAATTTGAGTTGACTGATTTTATTGTAGGTCTGTAATGAGAGTCCATGGTATAATTTGAGTTGACTGATTTTATTGTAGGTCTGTAATGAGAGTCCTTGGTATAATTTGAGTGGACTGATTTTATTGTAGGTCTGTAATGAGAGTCCTTGGTATAATTTGAGTTGACTGATTTTATTGTAGGTCTGTAATGAGAGTCCATGGTATAATTTGAGTCGACTGATTTTATTGTAGGTCTGTAATGAGAGTCCTTGGTATAATTTGAGTGGACTGATTTTATTGTAGGTCTGTAATGAGAGTCCATGGTATAATTTGAGTTGACTGTTTTTATTGTAGGTCTGTAATGAGAGTCCTTGGTATAATTTGAGTTGACTGTTTTTATTGTAGGTCTGTAATGAGAGTCCTTGGTATAATTTGAGTGGACTGATTTTATTGTAGGTCTGTAGTGAGAGTCCTTGGTATAATTTGAGTCGACTGATTTTATTGTAGGTCTGTAATGAGAGTCCTTGGTATAATTTGAGTCGACTGATTATATTGTAGGTCTGTAATGAGAGTCCTTGGTATAATTTGAGTCGACTGATTTTATTGTAGGTCTGTAATGAGAGTCCTTGGTATATTTTATTGTAGGTCTGTAATGAGAGTCCTTGGTATAATTTGAGTCGACTGATTTTATTGTAGGTCTGTAATGAGAGTCCTTGGTATAATTTGAGTTGACTGATTTTATTGTAGGTCGTTAATGAGAGTCCTTGGTATAATTTGAGTTGACTGATTTTATTGTAGGTCTGTAATGAGAGTCCTTGGTATAATTTGAGTTGACTGATTTTATTGTAGGTCTGTAATGAGAGTCCTTGGTATAATTTGAGTTGACTGATTTTATTGTAGGTCTGTAATGAGAGTCCTTGGTATAATTTGAGTCGACTGATTTTATTGTAGGTCTGTAATGAGAGTCCTTGGTATAATTTGAGTCGACTGATTTTATTGTAGGTCTGTAATGAGAGTCCTTGGTATAATTTGAGTGGACTGGTTTTATTGTAGGTCTGTAATGAGAGTCCTTGGTATAATTTGAGTCGACTGATTTTATTGTAGGTCTGTAATGAGAGTCCTTGGTATAATTTGAGTCGACTGATTTTATTGTAGGTCTGTAATGAGAGTCCTTGGTATAATTTGAGTCGACTGATTTTATTGTAGGTCTGTAATGAGAGTCCTTGGTATAATTTGAGTTGACTGATTTTATTGTAGGTCGTTAATGAGAGTCCTTGGTATAATTTGAGTTGACTGATTTTATTGTAGGTCTGTAATGAGAGTCCTTGGTATAATTTGAGTTGACTGATTTTATTGTAGGTCTGTAATGAGAGTCCTTGGTATAATTTGAGTTGACTGATTTTATTGTAGGTCTGTAATGAGAGTCCATGGTATAATTTGAGTCGACTGATTTTATTGTAGGTCGTTAATGAGAGTCCTTGGTATAATTTGAGTTGACTGATTTTATTGTAGGTCTGTAATGAGAGTCCTTGGTATAATTTGAGTTGACTGATTTTATTGTAGGTCGTTAATGAGAGTCCTTGGTATAATTTGAGTCGACTGATTTTATTGTAGGTCGTTAATGAGAGTCCTTGGTATAATTTGAGTTGACTGATTTTATTGTAGGTCTGTAATGAGAGTCCTTGGTATAATTTGAGTTGACTGATTTTATTGTAGGTCTGTAATGAGAGTCCTTGGTATAATTTGAGTCGACTGATTTTATTGTAGGTCGTTAATGAGAGTCCTTGGTATAATTTGAGTCGACTGATTTTATTGTAGGTCTGTAATGAGAGTCCTTGGTATAATTTGAGTTGACTGATTTTATTGTAGGTCTGTAATGAGAGTCCATGGTATAATTTGAGTCGACTGATTTTATTGTAGGTCTGTAATGAGAGTCCTTGGTATAATTTGAGTCGACTGATTTTATTGTAGGTCTGTAATGAGAGTCCTTGGTATAATTTGAGTCGACTGATTTTATTGTAGGTCTGTAATGAGAGTCCTTGGTATAATTTGAGTTGACTGATTTTATTGTAGGTCGTTAATGAGAGTCCTTGGTATAATTTGAGTTGACTGATTTTATTGTAGGTCTGTAATGAGAGTCCTTGGTATAATTTGAGTTGACTGATTTTATTGTAGGTCTGTAATGAGAGTCCTTGGTATAATTTGAGTTGACTGTTTTTATTGTAGGTCTGTAATGAGAGTCCTTGGTATAATTTGAGTCGACTGATTTTATTGTAGGTCTGTAATGAGAGTCCTTGGTATAATTTGAGTTTACAAGAGGTTCAGGCATATTATAGGAGGAAACAGATTGTGATAGCTCCTCAGGAACTCCCTGCTCTGGAGCCCTGTTTTGAATGTGCATATTTAGGAGGAAGTTGTTTAAGTTACAATGGAGAGTTACCATCTACTGGAATTCCACAGTTATTCAGGTATAACTTGTTTTCATTCCTAGTTTGGGTCCTTCATTTATGGATAATGGTCATTGAATGTAAAATGACCTTTAATAAGACCAGATTGGTCAGTTTCAGATCTAAAATATTTTAATCATTATTTCAGGATACTTACTGATATTAGATCCTTCAAAAATTTAAAATATCTAGTATTATATTAAAATAATGAGTTTTATTTAACAATTAATCAATCTCATGTTAACTTTCAAGCAAGATTAATCAGTATTAATTGTTTCTTATAATGATTTTTTATGCCCCACCTGATAGTAGAGGGGCATTATGTTTTCTGGTCTGTGCGTCCGTTCGCCCATTCGTTTGTCCGTTCGTTCGTTCGTCTGTCTGTTCCGCTTCAGGTTAAAGTTTTTGGTCAAGGTAGTTTTTGATGAAGTTGAAGTCCAATCAACTTGAAACTTAGTATACATGTTCCCTTTGATAAGATCATTCTAATTTTAATGCCAAATTAGAGAATTTATTCCAATTTCACTGTCCACTTAACATAGAAAATGATAGTGCGAGTGGGGCATCCGTGTACTGTGGACACATTCTTGTTTTTTCTTAAATGATATAAATGCATTAAAAAAAATTCTGTTGTAGGTTATTTGACCTTGACTGTAAACCTAAGGAGTCATACATTGTGAGTTATGCTTACAAAACTAAGGGAGACAATCAAGTATTTCTAGAAATAGAAAGTCAAAGACAAAATGACAAGAAAAGTTTTGTATTTTTGTCCGAAACTGAACAGCCACCTAAAAATAGTGACAGTGATGCAACTAATGATTCTATGGAGAAGAAGAAACCAGTACAAAGTAGTAAAGTGATTATAAACTCCAAGCCTGTTGAAACTGTCCTGAAAGAATGTCTTGGTCAGATTTGTCTTCCAGCAAAGGATTCTGATTGGACTACTAGGTATATATGTATACACAGTTTTAGTTGGTTAATTTGGTCGGTTGTATGGTTACTATCGATATTACTAGATAAAATCTCAAGGATTTTTTGCTCTCTGAATAAAAATCTCAGTAAGATGTTGTGACTTCCAATCATCCAAACAATATTTTCTTTGTCCCTTTCCAACTAATATTTGTCATCCTTAAAATCATAGACTGATCATACATGACACTCATTTCTTTCTCTCCTTTAATTAATGATAGGAGCATCTGTTAGCAGTTATAACTTTTTACTTGTTACTTTGTTATATTATACAATTACTGTCTTTTGATGAGGTAAATGTGTGGTTTTATTGACTTTTCATAAAACCATATATTTACTGAAACAAAAGATAGTAATTGTTTTATTCCATATTTCGTGAAAAATGTATGTAATGGAATTTGTTTAACAAAATCAATTGTACATCAAATGATTTTTACCAAAATTATACACGTAAAACACGCGACTTTTTGAGTGGTGAATAATCTTTTTCACAGTTGAATATGCTTATTTGTTCAAAATCTCATTCATATAGAAAAACATGCTAAAGTTTGAGCAATATGGAATAAACTTAGTTATTTTAATTTAAACAAGTATACATGAATCGCTTAAAAACTTGACAGTACATCAAAATATCATGATTGTCAAACTTTACTGGGGGAGGAAGCCAGAGAAACCCTCTCACCATTGACAGGAAAACTCACAATCCTGGCCATAGTCAAACGCACCAATCACATGAGAAGTTTTAGTTTACCTCAATGTTGACAGGCTAGTGATGTACTTCTTAAACAACTTGGCCATCAATGCTAAAGTATCTTCAAAAACATGTCAATTAGTCTAAGCTAATTTAATCAAACATAAATATATATATATATATATATAAAAGTGTATTTTATATAACTTGCTGTTAACCATTACAGGTGGTATATACTGGATAAAGAACAGATAGAAGACTTTGCATTAACCTCATTATTGTGTGGATTATCATCAAAATCAACCCAAAAGGAAATCATCAACATAGGGCAAATACAGGTAAAATCTTATTAGCGATGAGTATGCAATGTCATTAAGCTGCAATATCCTATTTAATGTATACTGTAATTGTATGGGACTATATATGTTTGAGGCAATACATGAGTTAGCTATTGTTGTAAGGTGGTTCAAAAATGCTATGATTAATATAATTTTTATTGATACAACAAAGAAAATGTCAATTTACTTATTATAAAAAAATACCAAGGGGACAGACAATAGGATAAGTCAAGAAACACCATGGGTAAAATAAAAAGAACTAAAAGATAAAAACATGTCAAAGACATGATTTAATTACACAAAACCAGGAAAACCAAAAACATCAGACCTTGCAGTCATAAAAATTTCAAGCACTATTTTTTTTAACTCCGACTCAATAATAAACCAATTAAAATTCTTAATTTGACGTTTTAATCAGGCACAAATTTTGTACTCCTAAAACAAAATAATTTTTTTGTGATCATTAGCCCAGAGGTAAGCAGTTGATGCTCCATCAGTAATACCCATCATGATGTTCATTGCTAGTAAAAATCTGGTGATTTGTCATAAACAAACTTACAAAATAGATGTTCTCACTGCTCACTTATTTGGTTACGATAAGAACTAACGACCTTGAAAATCGTACAGAGAGATAATTCATTAGGATTTGTATTTTTCCCCCATCAGCTAAGTGCATGTATTACAAAAATGTTGTCTTTTTCCCACAGATGTTTCCATTATCTCAACTTAGAATTCCAAGCATTTCCAACATAGAAATCTCAACGCAAGCTGACAGTACCATAGAAGTAGCCTGGGCGTGTAGCAATCCATCAGGTGTCAGTTACTACATTGTGTACCTAGACGATATGTATCTTGGCAGAGCAGCTTCAACATATTATTTTCTTGAAAATCAAAAGGATGACAGATCATCATTTGTTATCAGTGTACAGGCTGTTTTAAATATTGGACTCGTTACAAATCTGGCAAAATCTGAAAAATTTACTGTAAATATAGAACATTCCTAGTAGTTTTGTATCTTATTTAATATATTTTATGTAGAGGGATTAACAAAATTATAATATTTCCTTATGTTTCCTATTGGAATTTTGAAAACCAAAGAAAATTACAATACTCATATAATTTGCTGCTTATTTTAGAATATATTGATTCCTTTGATGTTAGTACTGAAATTTACAAGGTTCCACTGTGAAGGGTAGTGAATATCTCAATGTTAAAATACACTATTTTGTATCATATTTAATATATTTGTTTTGTAGAGGAAATTATTATATACTTATAACTTGTTGATCATATCATTTAAATATGGATTCCTTTTGATATTAGTACTTTCATTAACATAGTTCCAATGTGGAAGATAGAGAATTTCTAAATGTTAAAATTAACTTTTTTGTATCTTTTTTTTGGTAGAGAAAACTATAAAGATTGTAATACTCAAATAACTTGTTGATTATATCATTTGAATATGGATTACTTTGATATAATAACCTTAACTATTATGGTTCAATTGTAGAAAATAGTGAATTTCTAAATGTTAAATAAACTTATCTTGCAATATTGTATGTCAATCTATGGCTATTTTTATTGGTCGTTGTACTCTTTTTGACAATCTACTAAATAAAGTGTTTATCATTAGCAGAATCTGTTAAATTCTTGGTATTATGTCATTACTTGTAGCCATATAAAATTTACTATATGTATATTAAGACAATATGGTTACTTATACAGCCCACTGACTATACATGATGTAGTGGTTTATTGTTGTTAAATACTTTCTATATCTGTATAACCTTCCCCAAAATTTCATTAAATGTCGAACAGGAAGTAAATTTGCAAAACGTACAAAACCTCATCATACAGAGGAAATCAGAGGAAGCAATCGAAAAGCTGCCAAATTTCATAAATTGTGCCAATTTTTGTCTAGCCAACGAGATCTGTTGCAGAAATCTTGACAAAGTGATAGTGATCTGGAGGCCACCACATTAGCTAACTTCTTTAAAACTTTATTCTTCAAAATAATTTATTCTTCAAGTGGTAGACCTGGTTGCTTCAAACTTTGTATATAGATGCCGTATGAAGTTTTTGTCTGCCATATGTTCATTGTATTTAATCTCATTTTCATGGTTTAGTGACAACTTGAAAAACTAAATGTGCCAAAGTGACATGAATGGCTCCGTCTCAAAAAGTTGAAAATTCTGCAATTTCAATAACCCACCAGGACATAAACAAAGCCCTAAATTACAGCAAAAATAAGCAGAGCGGAAAAAAACTTAAATTTGATCTGTTACTCTTCTTGGTTAACTCACATGCCAAAACTCATCCCAATAACTGAAAGCATTTAGAAGAAAAGTTCGTATAACTGTGATTTTCAACAATTTATCGAAGTCCAAAGCCCGTAATTTCGGTAAAAATTAGGGGAGGAGAACAAAACTTAAACTTGATCTGTAACTCATCATGGTTAACTCACATACCAAAAAACAGCCCAATATCAGAAGGCATTTCGAAAAAAATTGGTATTATGGTTTTTTGCGGAATGACGGAATGACAGAATTACAGAATGACGGACAAGGGTAAAACTTTATGGCACTGGTAACTTTTTTGCTGGGCCATAAACATTTTTTTGTACATGTATAATGTTGATTTCTCTTTTATTATCAGTAATAGGGTAACTATATTTGGTATGTGCATACCTTGCAAGGTCCTCCTGCCTTCAAGACAGCCTTCACTTGACCTAGACATAATTTCATGGATAAGTGAATAATGTTAAGTTTTCGTGATGAAGTCCATATATATCAGATACTATAAGCAATAGGTCTACTATATTTGGTATATGTCATGATTGTAAGGTGTACATGTTTAACCTCATTTTCATTGTTCAGTGGTCAAACTTAAGTTGTGTTGTGGTGGGTTTTTTTTCTAATACTATATGCAATATGTCAAGTACATTTGGTGTGTGGAAATGATATTCGGCTGATTTTTGAAGATTTTTGTATAATTTTAATTTCTCTCTTATTATCAGTAATAGGATAAAATTTGGTATGTGCATATCTTACAAGGTTCTTCTGCCTTCAAGACAGTCTTCACTTTACCTAGACGTAATTTCATGGATAAGTGAACAATGTTCAGTTTTCATGCTGAAAGCCATATATCAGATACTATAAGCAATAGGTCTACTATATTTGGTATATGGAATGATTGTAAGGTGTACATGTCTAACCTCATTTTCAAGGCTTAGTGATCAAAGTCAAGTTTTTGTGTTATGGTGGGTTTTTTTTCTAATACTATATGCAATATATCAACTACATTTGGTGTGTGGAAATATTTTATATTGTACATGTCAGTCTCACATTTTTTTCTGACTTGACCTCATTTTCACGGTTCACTGCTCAGATTTGTGTTTTACTCTGTTTTTCTTATAGGCAATAAATCAACTATATTTGTATTCCTGGACTATCAACATAAATCAATGGTTAGTATGGAATGCAAGACATTTAGTGTGTGCACTATTTTTACAACATATAGATAATAATTTATCTCTCAGATCCTAACAGTGTGTCACATGATTGGTCAAGCAGAAGGACCAGGGAATGATGAAAGATTAAGAATCAATTGCCAAGTAACAATAATTATGCCAAATATCAAACAAGGTTCATACAGATAGTTTGGTGTTTTCTATATAAAAACAAGAAGATGTGGTATGATTAACAACCACCAGAGAACAAATGATGTAGTAGTAAGCAACTTTTGGACCTTTAACAAAATACAATGATTATGAATGAGCAAAACCCATATCACATCGGAAGCTATCAAACACAAGACTACAGATAATGAATGTTGTTTATTTACAAAAATGTTCAATAAAATATATAATTTGATCTTTTTATAAATGTATTTATAAAATTGTGTAGATATATATATTGTGTACAGTTTGATCAATTGGTAGCACCTAATTTTAATACATATTAAGAAATTTACATTACAAATTTAACTCTTAAAGAAAAGCAATGCTATCTGCATTAAACAGAAATAACAACAAAATGACTACCTGTATTACTAGCTGACAGCTATACTTTTTACCTGAATATCAAACACAGGTATAAAGTTTTCAAATCCACTACAGCAACTTTTTCCCCTCAATTTCTTGATCTTCATGAAAACTGTTTTAACACATAAGCACAAAAACAAGATTTTCATAAAATGTCATTAAATTTGTATGACTTGCGCAATAATTGACTGGCCCTACAAAATTCTTACTTTGTTTAGTGATCTTGAGCTGTAGGCCTCGTGTTTAATAGTACAGAATGGTTTGTACAATATTAAAAACACATTGCATTATGTAACTTTCAAAATATCAGGAGTGGATCTAGCCATTTTAAAAAGAGTGGTTCCAACCCAGTAGAAAGTGGGCTTCTAAATATACAAAAGAATGTCCTCTTTTAAATGCATTGATCATCAAAAAAATTGGGGTTCCAAGTTGCAACCCCCAAACCCGACATAGATCTGCCAATGCAATATGTATTACATATTTTAGTTTTTTACACCTTTTTTTCAGACGTATATAGAGCCAAGAATTTGTTATTTGTATTTTTTTTTTACAAATATCTATTTGTTGTTAAACGAAACAATAAAAAAATTCTAAGGGAATACCATTAAACAAATTAATTTGATAGAAAAATATTTTTCTTTCAGCTCAGATGTAAATCTGGAGTAAAAAAATAAGTAGTTATCATATAACCTCAACAAGTAAAAAGAAATAATATTAAAAAAAACAAGTGAATGTTGTAAGTATATTCTGTTCATGAGGGATCCATACCTGTAGCCAAGGGTGGGGTGAGGGTTTGGACGAACCCCCCTTGATACCAAATAATCACTGTTAAAGTCAACGTTCTGTTCAAATTTTGACTTAAAAAGTGGAGTTCATGAGTCCAAATAACCCCCCTTGGAAATTCCTGGCTACGGGCCCGAGATCATTATAAATAGCTCACAAAACAAAACAGTAAAAATCTTGGAATGTATCAGCAAAGTGGAAGACAATCAAATATGGCTTTAAAATATAATTTGGTTACAGAGTACAATACAAAATTATAACATTAAAAAATACATTAGCATAAAATGTATTATCTCTTAGTATGGTATGTCATATATGAATAAACTGGTAACTTTATTTGTATGTTTACTCTGCATATGTGAAAAAAAACATGTCAACAATAACTTGAAGGGTTACCAATTTATAAAAAAAACAATTGCATCAAGTATTTTTTGCATAGAGATGACTAGTTTTATTCAAATTTAAATTAATTATTAATTAAAGAACCTTAGTGAGCACGCTCACATACCCCACGTCCCCACATTGTCATTGGAGAAATTAAATAAGTGTAAGAAAAAAAAATTGTATAAGAAAAAAAAATTTCCTGCCAATATGCACATCTAAATAGTATGTCCTTATTATCTACAAAATTTCATGAAATTCTGTTGTGTGGTTTGAGAGGAGTTGCGATGACAAACTGTTGCAGTAGTACATTAAAGTTAATAAGTTCAAAGGGGCGTAACTCCTAGAAAAAAAATTGAATCGCAATTTCCCGTCGATCTGCACAACTACATAGTATGTCCTTATTATCTGAAAAGGTTTTGTGAAATTCTTTTGTGTGGTTTGAGAGAAGTTGCGATGACAAAACTGTTGCAGTAGTACATTAATGTAAATAAGTTCAAAGGGGCGTAACTCCTAGAAAAAAAGTTGAATCGTAATTGCGTACAATGGGAGGCAACTCTCATTGTACATAATTGATAACACCTTGTAAGAATTGCTTCCCTTTGATACTTCATCCGGGTTTATATTACCATGTGGTTTTAAGCAAAAGAGCATGTTCCAGGCCACTTTTATTATGTAATTGATATAAGACATTTTTTTTTTCTTTTTATTGTTCATTTTTTCTAATTACTTTTATTATTACCCACATTGGGGTTCAGGTGCTTCATATTCACATTTTGTTCATTATAGCTTATTGATACCATGCTTGGTATAACTATATATGCATTACTATAATAAAGCACCTTTCGCCAAACACTATTAGTTGTCAATTTCCCGTCGATATGCACAACTACATAGTATGTCCTTATTATCTGAAAAGGTTTCGTGAAATTCTGTTGTGTGGTTTGAGAGGAGTTGTGATGACAAACTGTTGCAGTAGTACATTAAAGTAAATAAGTTCAAAGGGGCGTAACTCCTAGAAAAAAAATTGAATTGCAATTTCCCGTCGATATGCACAACTACATAGTATGTCCTTATTATCTGAAAAGGTTTCATGAAATTCTGTTGTGTGGTTTGAGAGGAGTTGCGATGACAAACTGTTGCAGTAGTACATTAAAGTTAATAAGTTCAAAGGGGCGTAACTCCTAGAAAAAAAATTGAATCGCAATTTCCCGTCGATATGCACAACTACATAGTATGTCCTTATTATCTGAAAAGGTTTCGTGAAATTCTGTTGTGTGGTTTGAGAGGAGTTGTGATGACAAACTGTTGCAGTAGTACATTAAAGTAAATAAGTTCAAAGGGGCGTAACTCCTAGAAAAAAAATTGAATTGCAATTTCCCGTCGATATGCACAACTACATAGTATGTCCTTATTATCTGAAAAGGTTTCATGAAATTCTGTTGTGTGGTTTGAGAGGAGTTGCGATGACAAACTGTTGCAGTAGTACATTAAAGTAAATAAGTTCAAAGGGGCGCAACTCCTAGAAAAAAAATTGAATCGCAATTTCCCGTCGATATGCACAACTACATAGTATGTCCTTATTATCTGAAAAGGTTTCGTGAAATTCTGTTGTGTGGTTTGAGAGGAGTTGCGATGACAAGAAACAGGACTGACGGACGGACGGACGGACTGACGGGTCAAAAACATTATACCCTCCGCAACTCGTTGCGTGGGGTATAATAATCAATTACAGAAATTTACAAAAATTCAGAAACCTTTACTGAGATCATTAATCTCTGGTCCATTTAGCTGTCTTATCTAACAGATCTTTTTTCCACAGATCTTATTTTATTTTGATCATGTGTTTTGATTATTTCGATTCTAAGCAAACTTAAACCATCCGACACAGGTGCTCGGCAGTTCTCTGCCTTTCTCAGTATTGACAGGTTTTAATGACTTTCAAATAAAAAGTTCAACATTTACAGTACAAAAATGAACTTTAAAGTTTGACAACATTTAAAACAAAATTAATACATTCATTTCCTATTCATGAACAACACATTTTCGTATAGTAATTGCAAATGAATGTTTAGAAAATGTTTGCTATCACAAAAAACAAAGGTAAACAGTTTAAATTTTTGATTTATTTTGCGTATATAAGATATGAATTAATTCCATATGGCATGGTTCAAAATTTCCAACAATCTCTGACTTGCTATTGATTAATTGCTAACCTTACTCCAGTTTTAAAATTATCAAAAAAGATATAAATACTCAAATGTTTACATTCAGAAGGGACAATACACATTTAACAGATATTAATTGCAAATTTGTCAATGCCCTTTTATTCTAAATAAAAGATTTCATGCCTTGGAAAAATGACAAATTACACAGTTTTCCACAATCTATAAACATACATAATACACAGATAAAAACTTAAGCATAACAGTTCTCCATTTGATAACATGTGAAAACATTTGAGAGTAGATAGTCTTTCTATCATTCTCATTTCGGTAATAAGATTTAAATTTATATATAAAAATTGACCATTTAAAGATGAAACTTGTAGTTTTAATGTCTGTTAATTGTTTTGATAGTTTCTGCAGCTTTTTATATTTTTTACCATAATTTTTTTTTAATCAGTACCTTGCAGTTTGAAAGGGGAGATAACAAAATTGTATATTTATATAAATAAAGTTTTTATTATGTAACAAACTATCACATTAAAATGAGGTGTTTAGGTCTTAAAGCTTAAGAACTCAGTCTGGAAAATAAAAAAGTATGCATTTGATGTTTATAAAAATAGTAAAAATTGTCTTCAAGAACTTTCATGATTATGTACTCTTAAATATGTAATCAATGAATTTATTCACATACTTCATTAATTTTTTCAGATGAAACAGTTATCAAATTTCAATCTCTCATAAATAGTTTTACAAGTATACAATATATTGTATAAATTTAATATTATCAACAATTTTTCATACAGAAAGTTCTCAGCCAATTTACAGATTTTTCCTGTTAAAAGGCTGTAATCAAAGAAATGGATTGGTTTTTTTTGCAAAATATATTTGATATTGATCTTGCACCTACCAATTAAACTGCATTATAAAATACCATTTTTTGAAGATTGATTATCTGTTTAAGGATTGTCACAATCAGAACTTATTCCTAGCCACTTGTTTCTGTGGTAAGATTGGACAGTTTAATTAGTCCGACTGTCAGATGTTCTTTGACACCATTTGAAATCTAGTGCTACAGAACACATTTAAATCAAATACATGCAATAAGAACTTATTTGAAATAACCATGCAAACAATGCAAAAGCTTGTATTGAAATTAAATATTTTCAAAGTTTCAAATTGAAGTCTTCTTTTCAGGAAGTTGGTCATAGTTGCTGTCAACAAGGCAGTTTTCTGCATTTAAAATCAACTTGTGGATAACATAACCTCCACACAGGTTTTCAGTAAAATGTAAATTTTGTCAAAGTTCAACATGGACATCTTATAATTTATTTTACTGTCACTCTCCTGGAAGTCTGCTACTGTGGATTAATTTATTGTCATGGATACCAATTTTCATGGATTGATGAAAACTTACATGTTCTTGGATATTTAATTTCCTGGTTCTGCCAAAGTCTGGATACAAACCAATGAAAAATTTGCAATTTTGTTGAACATTTAAATTCATGGTAATTCTGTACCCACGAAAATTGGTATCCAGCGAAAATTAATGAATCCACAGTATATTTAGTCAGATAATGTCCATCAAATGATATTTTTAAAAGCAGAATAAAACTACTTACTAATGCATCTGGAAAAGCTACATAATTTATACTTGAACTAAGTATAAGACTAATCAGTCATACATATGAAGTTGTTATGAGGGATGGAACATAATTATGTTTTGGTTGAGATTTCATATGATGAAGGGGAGACAATTCAATTTAAACCACGTTCCTTCATCCATTATAAATATATTATAGGTTCAATATTGAGGTTAAGTATAAAGTATGTGTTTTCCAGACATCTTTTATAACAACAAAACAAACATAAAATAAATATACTGTTTACAAAAAGATGACACTTTGTACAAATGGACTTATATAATATGAACACATTAAAATACATAAAGGTTTATCTCAATTATCTTTTGTAAAGCTGATCTCTCTTTCATGAGTTATTGTTCAGCATTCGTAACACTGCAAAACAAAACAAAATTAATTAGATACATGCAGTTATTTTAAATTAATAAAGTTATGGAACAGTACAAAACACATATAGGTTTAATATTTTAATAACGGCAAACGTTTATTGTTAATACTAGGAATAATGTTCAAGTGCAACAAACAAAACTGATATTTAGTCAGCTAAAGCAGACTTTAGTTTATCACATTAAATTTACAATGCTTAAAACAAGAAAGGATTGCTGGGATAGCTATTTGATGGAACATCACTGTTAGTTCACAAATTATTGCATGCAATTGTTAACATGAAAAACTAAAAAACATATTCTTAGTGGTACTAAAGTTATGAATGTTGTTACCTTGTTATTAACGTTAAATGTGTTAAAAAAAACATGCGCGCTGGTTTTAGCAGGAATATTTTATTTGGAAGTATTCAAAATTTTTGTAAAGTGCTGTTTTAACAAAAATTGTTTAACTACACATAACAGAGGGCACTTGTAACACAGATACAGTAAAAACATTTCAATCATTGGAGAAGCATGTACGGTTTTGTTTCAGTCTCTTTAAATACTGTGACAGGAGGCTAAGGCATTTACATAACAGTTTAGGCTTAATTCGAGATACCAGTTAGTGCAAGTAACATATCACAACATTTCAATAGCAGTAACATAAAAAAAAACAAAAAAACATTAAGCTTATTCAGCATTTGCAAGTAACATATCACATCATCCATTACTTCTATTTAGTGAAAATGCATGGACAAATTAAAACATAAATGACGAACACCTGTACCTTTGATGATAAGACCTGCAGCCTTATATAATCAGCAAAATAAAAGTCACATCCAGAAAAAATATCTGTGATTTTTTTAAATTTTATACATATAAAAATATAATGGTACAAAAAAATTGGGTAAGCTTCACTTTAATCTGTGTTTAGCAATAGCTCAAATTACAGAATCCCTGATTCATCTAACGTTATGTTTAAATTAATTCTAATTTATTAAGAAGCTTATATTTGTGTTAGTATTCACAATAACATAGCAATTTTTAGCAAGAGTGGTGTTAGAGAGTGAAGTGTGATGGTTATTTTTTTTGCATACCTATATACATCAAACAAACTGTTTTAACATGTAAGTATAGTATAGTATTTTCATGCATATTCAATTAAAATCTTATCATTGACATTCACTGTATGGATACATTCAATCAAATTCTGTTTCACTATTTCATATTTTCATAGTAAAACACTACGTCTCGGCAATTTTCTAACACTTACCTGTATCTTTTGATTATATGTTAAAACAAGCTGGTCTATCAGTTAATATCTTATTTTGTTAGTTCTATCATGTTTTTGATTTTGGTTAATTGCATTATGTTTATACCACATCTTCTTTTCTAATCAAATGTGACACTCCGGTTACAGATATGAGGCTCCCTGAACCCAGTCCAGCAGCAATACTCATGTGGCAGCATTATCAGTTTAGTTGTGTTGGATGATAATCTCCAGACCCCCCTGTACAGAATCCTGTGTCTGCATGTTATAGGAACCTTGTAATAACTCTGAGGGGTTTAATGTGACCAATAATCCAATTTTCAAGAAGTATGTAGGAAATTATGCTTCCTTTTCCAATGGCAGTCAAAACATAAAGTCCTCTTACCTACTTGACCTACTTTTAGTACCAATAACTCATGTATTGTTTATTTATTTTTTTCCTGAACATGCATGAAATATTAGCCACTGGACTTGACATCAAGTTAGCAAACAATCAATCAATATATTTGTATAAAATGTCATGGATTTAATCTGTGAAACATTTTCTAAAAGGATTTTTTTCTTATGTTTTCTTAAGATTTTTTAAGAACTATTAATCTTTAACAAAGACTGCATTATCAAATTTGGAATGAGCAAACCAAATGCAATTGAGATAAATAGAAGTGTATAGGCTATTAAAATGATACAATTTCCCATTGGTTCTATATTTGAAATTTGAGCAGTTCCTTAAAAGCATGGCAAATTACTATCCTCAAATTTCAAAATTGTAATCTTTTATTGGTGATTAATCATTGCCAACAGTCTTTATGGTTTTTTTTTAAATAAGGGGATTTACTATCATATTAACCTAATCAGCATGTGAATGATAAAAGCAAATACATTAACAATGCGAAAACCAAGTGATCTGCCAAGCAAACATAAATTGTGTCGTGTCGTATGTGAAGATCTATAAATAAATGCATTAAATAGGGGAATGCATAATTAGCTATATATTGAGTATGGGTATTATACCTCCTATTTTCTCATGGCTAAAGTTTGATCATACATCTTTTTCTCTGTAATTAATCAACTAATTTATTAACTTATTCACTTCACTTTCACTATTGAAGATCAACACCTTACATTAAAATTAACTTAAGATTTACATACAGAAGGTTAAAAACATCTTTTTCTAATTTTTTTTTTTCGTGTGTTTGTTTGAGAAATGCAATTTAACTGTTGAAATCTTAAAATTTTCATAAATGGTCTATAAAATTACAAAAGTCAGATTTTTCAGCTAAATATACTGAGGTATTTATACAAATAATTGAAACACTATAGCAAGCAAAACATCTTATTACTACATATACAATAACACAGTGAGATATAAGTGGTGATATTAATTCACAAATCACAAACTATATACAATTCTTCCGTTATACAAAGCAGTGACAAAAACAAAATTGTAGAATCTATAAACTTACGTCTTAAATCCTGGGATGTTGGTTCTGTTGTTTGTATTTGTTTGAAAGCCTCTGCCCATTGGTCCATATCTTCTCTGGTGTCAGCACTAAGTATAAAGTCTCTTTCTGGAGTATTGAGAGTAAACACATACACCATACTTGACCTCACATCCTTTGCCCCCATCGTCACCCCATACCCTCCATCAGCATGGCCAATATACACTTCTCCTTTTGGAAAAGGGCTCTACAAATACATTGTCAAAAATAAAGATCATTAAAAAATAAAGAGTCGCTCATAAAAATACAGAATAACACTGATTATTTGTTTAACAAATAGTAACATCAGTAAATCAGAAAACATTTATGTAAAATTCTGGCGAAACAACTTTTCTTGTATTTTATAACATATTAAATTTGTGATATATAATTCTTATTCATTAAAAGGAAAATAACCTGCCAATCAAATGATTCTTGAAAACGCAAGAAACAGTTTGTTTCATGAAAAGACATAAAAATATTTTCATTTCACAAACTAATAAATTTCAGTTGTGAAAGAAAGGAGGTGGTTTGAACAGATAACCATTTGTTATATAATGCAGCAGTTAATACATTGGAATATATAAATTGTACTTTTTTTATGAAATAAATGGATTTCATTTTTTCAATGTATCTCTGGAATTTGGAATTACAAAATTACTGTGGAGCAATGTATTTGAGTGTTGTACTATTATACTGTCCACAAAGTAAAACAGAACGTCCAGTTGTTGCTGGTCAAAGGGCATAAATAGTCACTAAAGACAACCAGAGTTTTCATAACTTACCAAAGGGTCTTCAGAATACATTAGTTTTCTGTTATCTAATGTGAACCATCGCTTTTTAAAACCATCTTTCTTTTTTGGTCCCATTTTCTGTAACCATCCTTCTAACGTAAAATCAGTAGTCAAGCCTTCAGCTAACTGTTAAATAAAATCAATTTATAAAATTGGTCAAAATATGTCCATAACATGTACAAGTGTTTTTTTTTAACAATGTTTGGTTGTTTTTTGTGGGTTTTTTTTTAATATTTTTTTTTTGGGGGGGGGACTCTGACCAAACCAATGTGGCCATTTGTTTATCTTATTCAACTCCACTTAAGTTTGGCATATAGTTTTCCTTGTTCCACTACTGTTGTCAGGAACATGTGGTCAAAGTTTGTTTCAATCTGTTCTATGGTTTTAAAGAAAAAACACAACAATTTTGTCAAAGTGCTTGTGAGCACTTGAGGGTTGATATAATGTTGATGCAATTTCGTACTATTGTATTAATTAAGCTTTATAGGCATATTGTAAAGTTGAATTGGTGTATTCTTCCTTTATTTATGACTGTACATTCAAAAGTTGAACCTTTTTTTATAACAGATTCATACTTATATATTGTAACTGCATGACTGATAGGATATACAGAAAGATGACTTCATTGCACTATTTAGTTTAAAATATCAACGGTAGTCAAAAACCATGGTAGTTAAAGATATAATGTCAGTATTATCAAGGTTTTGAAAAACATTTTAACTTTTTGGGATAAAATAATACCTCTTTTTCTTCTTGTTGGGGGTGAGCTATTCGTCGCCACTCAAACTTAGCAGCTCTGATAGCATAATACCAATCAACAATTTCCTGAAAGAGAAAACAAAATAATGCTATATAAAGTCTGTTTTCGTCAGATCTGATTATGAGGATCATAAAGAGCACATATTTTTTAATTTTCATTTTCTAATTGCTGGTTATATAGAAATTCTTTTAAAATCAATACCCATCTGACACCTCTTTTGCCCTCTCCAACCAAACTTGCCATTTTTTTAATCTGGACCCATTAAAAAGTAAATATGTAATTTTTTAAGAATTTTTTTTCATTTTGTTTCAAATACTGTTCCAAATTAGACATGGTTTTCATAATAACAGCCCATAACTAACAAAATCTCAAAAAAAGTTAATATTTCAGGGGCAATTACTCCTAAAATAGTTGGTTCTGACCAGGTATTGCTTCCAAATAGTATCTACCTGCAACAACAGGACATACACTTTCAATTTATACACAGCTACTTTTGCATAGGTACTAATTCTGTACTTAAAATCTGTAGTACTGGAAATTTATGTGTAATATTTAGTTCTATTTCTTTACTTTAAAATTGAAGTAATATTTGGGTACTTGTATATTCCAGTACTTGATTGGTACTCAAAATATTGGTACAAAAATGATACCAACAATGATCACAGTATTCCATGTTTGAAAATCATAACTTCATGAGATTTGAAAAAGACAAACGCTCAAAATGCTGAAAATATAACCATGCAACCAAAAAATGTAGTACTTAAATTTCAAGTATAAATCAAGTACTGTAAAATACAGGTACTTAAATATTACAATAATTTGTAAGTAACAAAATAGTACTGAATATTAAAAGTAGATTTCCAGTACTACAGATTTGTGGTACATAAATAGTACATAAATAGTACCTATGCAAAAATAGCTGACTTACCTTTAAGGAGCAATATTTCATTGGATTTATGAAAATGTTTTTAAAATATAAACTATGCAAACCTGATTATTAAAAAAAAAATCCCATTGCACTATTTTCAAATAGCTAAATTTTCTTTATATTAGCCAAAAACTGCAGTTAAACTATATGGTCAAATCTTAGTGACATTGCCATTTCATTTTTAGTGACAGCAGCATGTTAATATCTTGAAGGTCAAATCTGTTAGTATCATTATTATTTCAATTCTATCTGTATATAAGAACACCTTGTTTTCTTTTTTCATCACCTTTGGATCATCAGCATACACAAACAAACTTCGAGTCTGACCATTTACAAAATATGTGATCTGCAAGCCATTTGGATTTACACCAATTTTGTCTTTAGCAAACACAACATTAACACTGTCTAAATCTATCTCACTTTTTGGTGCTGTCTGGAGAAAAAAAAAGATTAAAATGAATATTGTAATAGATTATATAGACGCGAGTTGATTTAAATTGAATACCACTTACATTTGTGGTAAGATAAATATATAAAGTAGTATGGGTATATAAAACTATAAAGTGCTAACGAGATCATAAGGACAGATGGCTGGTATTTCTATGTCTCCCGCACAGAATTGCTCTGGAGAAAACAACCAGAAAACAATCTTCAATAATACACAGATGTATATATACTGCAGTTTCAATCATTCTTTGTTTAAAAAAAAAATAGGTCATTCCTTACATAAAAAGAAAACTATCAAATATCTACAATTAACACTAAATATCCAAATAAAAAAAACAATAACATATGACATAAGCCAATCACTAACCAGGGTCCTGAATTCGGGGAGGCATTTGAACAAAAGACTGGGTTAAACTATTTTTTTCATATGTTAAACCTCTTCATTTTAATATAAACCAGTAGCCTAGCAAATGGCACATTCAACAACACACACAGGAAAAACACTAACAGGTAATTCTAAAATATATTGATATATAATAGGTTAAAAACTAGATGTGTCAAAGCGACACGAATGGTCCCGTCCCAAAAAGTTGAAAAATCTGCAATTTCAATATAAACACATGTGGCCTCAAACAGGATGGTAGTCTTACATATCAAAAATCAGCTCAAAATCTGGTGGGGAATAGAGAAAAAATCCATATCACTGTGATTTTCAATAATTCATCAAAGTTAAAAGCCCGTAATTTCAGCAAAAATAAGTGGAGCAGAACAAAACTTAAGCTTGATCTATAACTCATCATGGTTAACTCACATAACCAAAAATCAGCCCAATATCTGAAGGCGTTTAGAAAAAAACTCTGTATTTATCAGGTTTGTTGCGGAATGACAGAAAGACAGAGAGATGCAATTTCAGAATTTCGGACAAGGGTAAAACTATATGGCACAAACAACTTCATTGTGGGGCCATAAAAAATTAGCTAGAAAGAAATGAAAACAAAGCAAAATATATGTTTTCAGAGGAGTTACGATGACAAGAACATGACAAACAGATGGACTGACGGACAGACTATTTAGACAGAAGGACAGGTTAAAAAAATTATAACCTTGTGCAAATCAAGCTGTTGTCAATTTCTTATGTTGTATCAAACAACAAACATTATAAATTAAAGAGCAATGAATGATTAATTTTCTTTTCTCTGAACCTGTAAAAATATAGAAGATCATATCACATAGCTATCTTTGCTAATACTGTGAAAAGTTAGGCATTTCAGAAAAAAATAATCTTACATAGGTGGATCTAGAGTATAAGACAGTACTAACAACTGCATGAAATCTTGAGTATAAGACAAGGCTGTCAACTGCCTGAAATCTTGAGTATAAGACAAGGCTGTCAACTGTCTGAAATCTTGAGTATAAGACAAGGCTGTCAACTGTCTGAAATCTTGAGTATAAGACAAGGCTGTCAACTGCCTGAAATCTTGAGTATAAGACAAGGCTGTCAACTGCCTGTTATCTTGAGTATAAGACAAGGCTGTCAACTGCCTGTAATCTTGAGTATAAGACAAGGCTTTCAACTGCCTGTAATCTTGAGTATAAGACAAGGCTGTCAACTGCCTGTAATCTTGAGTATAAGACAAGGCTGTCAACTGCCTGTAATCTTGAGTATAAGACAAGGCGGTCAACTGTCTGAAATCTTGAGTATAAGACAAGGCGGTCAACTGCCTGAAATCTTGAGTATAAGACAAGGCTTTCAACTGCCTGTAATCTTGAGTATAAGACAAGGCTGTCAACTGCCTGTAATCTTGAGTATAAGACAAGGCTGTCAACTGCCTGAAATCTTGAGTATAAGACAAGGCTGTCAACTGCCTGAAATCTTGAGTATAAGACAAGGCTGTCAACTGCCTGAAATCTTGAGTATAAGACAAGGCTGTCAACTGTCTGAAATCTTGAGTATAAGACAAGGCTGTCAACTGTCTGAAATCTTGAGTATAAGACAAGGCTGTCAACTGTCTGAAATCTTGAGTATAAGACAAGGCTTTCAACTGCCTGTAATCTTGAGTATAAGACAAGGCTGTCAACTGCCTGTAATCTTGAGTATAAGACAAAGCTGTCAACTGTCTGAAATCTTGAGTATAAGACAAGGCTGTCAACTGCCTGTAATCTTGAGTATAAGACAAGGCTGTCAACTGCCTGAAATCTTGAGTATAAGACAAGGCTGTCAACTGTCTGAAATCTTGAGTATAAGACAAGGCTTTCAACTGCCTGTAATCTTGAGTATAAGACAAGGCTGTCAACTGCCTGTAATCTTGAGTATAAGACAAAGCTGTCAACTGCCTGTAATCTTGAGTATAAGACAAGGCTGTCAACTGCCTGAAATCTTGAGTATAAGACAAGGCTGTCAACTGCCTGTAATCTTGAGTATAAGACAAGGCTGTCAACTGTCTGAAATCTTGAGTATAAGACAAGGCTTTCAACTGCCTGTAATCTTGAGTATAAGACAAGGCTGTCAACTGCCTGTAATCTTGAGTATAAGACAAAGCTGTCAACTGCCTGTAATCTTGAGTATAAGACAAGGCTGTCAACTGCCTGAAAAAAACACTGACTGTAGAGTTGAGAAATAAGTCAGTTTTATATATGATTTAACTTTTAAAATCCTAAAATTTTCTGCATTCCCACATACATGTATATCTATTCCTGTTCCTAACTGTATAAACAAATCTAAAACAGAACATATACCATGAAGACATGGCAGCTAAATATTCAACAAAAACTATAATTGGTGCTGAACCATTACAATAGACCACACAAAAAAACACTGACTCTCAACTTAGCATAATGAAATGTTGCTTCACCCGATTATATATCAGTACCTTCAGTCATAAAACAAAATATAAGCTATTCAAACTTTACTTACATCTTTTTCTTTAATAAAATATAATAAAGTATGTCCATTGAGTTTTCTTGTTAAACAAAATCGTCTTTTTTTAAAGCCTTTATCATCTCGCCCACGTTTATATAAATATCCTTCTTTAATGCCTGAGCAGTAAGCAGATTGTCTGTCAGGGTACATAAACTCTTGCCTTGAATATTTAGCTTTCACAAATTCAGATCTAAGGAGCCTGAAATAGATAAAAAAAAAATAGTTTCTATATTATATATTTCTAACATGAATGTTTCCAATTATCTATCCTGATTTCAAAACGTCTCCTTTAATTTCTAAGGTTTCTGCTGAAGGATAAGTCTCTTCTCCTGGCAATGAGCTTGTCAATAAAAGCTGATTGTCATGATAAAGCAAATACTGCTCAAAGTGGCATTATACACCAGAAATCTCCAAATCAATTAATTTCTAAAGTCTTTTGGAGGAACAGGTCATTGTTTACATGATGGACTATTATTTTCCCTTCATAGAACTAAATAGCATGAAATCAACATTTTTCATATAATCAAAATATGTCTTAGATATAGATTTATTTATTTATTTTTATTTAACAAGTTTGATCGTTTATATCAATATACAATGTTATTTCCATTGTTTTATGCAATGAAGGTCTACATATAATAGTAATGCTGCAGCTGATTTAATAAGTTTATGTAAATAAATCGAAATAAAAACTTCGGTTTCTTTATAGTACAATCTGAATAAAATTTGGATCTATTATAATTTTCATTCGTATAGTTCTGGACATAATATTCAATTTCATGATGCTTGATGTATAGGGAAAACGGAAGTAATACATTTTCCCAGCATAAGGTTGGCCTTTTGTGTACCCAAGACAGGTCGAAGGAAGTCAACTTAAGAACGCTGTGATTGGATGTATTAAAGGGTACAAGTTATTTTTTTATTTATCTATTGATAACTGCAGTGTGTATATTTACAATATAAATTTTAGAATCTATTGAAATATTTTCTAGTGAATTATTCGAAAATGTTGCATAATTAGTAAAGGTTGAATCAAGTGCATTTGGTTACTATGCAATTATTCTAAAAATAGTAAAATCACATGAAGGCCGCGTGGAGTCTGCATGCACAAAGCGTGATAGATATTGTTCGGAACCAAATTGCGTTCTGAAATTCTCTTGACTTTTTATTACTTTAACATATTCCCAATCATTTATTTATTTAGTATATTGATATATAATAAAGCCTGACGAAAGTTCATTCTGTTGTTTCCAGATTGTTCTTAAATACTCGGATACATCGGGATTTTTCAATCTCTAAATTCTGAAAATCAAGTGAAGGCTGCTTGGAGTTTGCATGCAGCAGAAAAAGTGAAACCTTTGGGGGAACAAAGTAAAAGTAGCATGATCTGACAGAATATTAGACTTAAGTGAAATGTTTTTGACATCTCTTTTGAAAAAGGTCAAAATGGCTGCCGTTGATATGGACACAGCAAAATTTGAAAAGTGAACCATTTACGGCCTTCAACAATGAGAAAATCAAATGCATTATATTTAGTTAGAATTTGTTGAAAAAATATGAAAGTGAAGCATTTACGGGCTTCAACAATGAGCGAAACCAAATGCATTATATTTAGAAGTTGCTTTAAAAAATATGTAAAATGAAGCATTTTCGACCTTCACCAATGAGCTAATAGCAACTGTTGCCTAAAGAGTGTTTCAATGGAAGTCGCGAATTTCTGTATTCTTCCCATTATGATGTCATTGGTCTGTATTCTTTATTTTTGTTTAATTATTTTGTTAAAATTTCTTTATACTTTACCACCCTATTAGCCTTTATTTTTTATATTGGGGTATAAAAGCGTATAGTATGCATTTACAGTTTAAGATGCCATAAATAAATTAATATAATTTCTGACACTATAAATTCTGTTAATAAGATATTTATTTAGGCGCTCCATATAAATAACATGATAAGAATCAATCAAGTTCATATGGACAGGTTACTCGGACATTTTTCTATAAATAGAGAATCAGGTGGAAGCTGCATGGGTTCTTATTATAGGACATTAATCACGACCAGGTCAAAAATGTTGCATAATTAGTAAAGGTTGAATCAAGTGCATTTGGTTACTATGCAATTATTCTAAAAATAGTAAAATCACGTGAAGGCCGCCTGGAGTCTGCATGCACAAAGCGTGATAGATATTGTTCGGAACCAAATTGCGTTCTGAAATTCTCTTGACTTTTTATTACTTTAACATATTCCCAATCATTTATTTATTTAGTATATTGATATATAATTTAGTTTGTAGAATTTATCAATTTTGAAGGTCTTTATATATATGGATAAATTTTTGCCAGGATGGATGTTAAAGTCATAAGAAACCTCAAATCAAAAAAAAATAATGCATATGTTTTTTATAACTCAATGGATAGTTTTCTTTGTAAAACTTATGTACATATACTTTTTTTCTGAAGAAAATTCTTTAATTTATTCATATTTAGAAGAAGTTTACTTTATTTGAATTGCTTCCTTCCAGCAAGCAATTCCCCCGATATATTTTCCGTATGCAAGGTGACCTCAGTGTGACCCATCTCGTAAAAATCTGATGACCACAATACGCATGGATGCCCTTAAAATAAACTATTATCTGAATTTACATGTTAAACACGTGCTCAAATTCCATGCTTTTTTGTTTATTTTTCGTCAATTGTTGACAAACAGGTGACAATCGTTAAACTTCGGCTTAAAAACACAAACTTTAATTACCTGCCATATTTTCACAACACTGACCGATTGACGATTATACGAAATTTACACGAAAAAAATGATAAATTCGAGCACAGAAGACTAAGTTTATGATGTTTGTATGCATTGGTTTAAGAATTGGAAGAACATTATTTTTCACCGGTCACTCGTTTCTTATGACTTTAATGTTCAAATATACATCATCCCATTCCTGTAATGACATAATTAGTGCGAGGGTGAGAAAAGGTACATTTGAAATGGAAACATCTGACTTGTTTAACACAACTCATTCATTTAGTATCCTCAAACCAAAGTTTCTGGTGTATATTATACAATTTTAACTGAATACAATAATTATATCTGGTCTTGTTGTCTCTGCACTGAAAAGGATGTAAATGGTGTAAATCAAAAATACAAATGAGCTTTCAATTTTTAGTCAATTGCCAACATTCCACACCTGATAAGTCCTGTAAGTAATTTATTTTAAGCAAAATGTTTTATTCAGTTTATCGACAACAGCAAATTCTCTCAAGATTTCCAGTAAAAGTTGTATATGAAAACTTGTTTTCAAACTTGATATCATTGTTATTCCCTTTTCAAACTTCTAACACAGAAAAAAAACTTGTATGATAGACACTGATTACATAATTATATAGATTTAAGTTAACTTCTACTACTTATTACATAATATACATGTTTATGGTATTCTGAATATATAACTAAAATTAAAGCATATTGTTTTGTTAATTTGCTTACCTTTTTAAAACAAATAGTATATTTTTACTGTTAATGAACATTATTTTCAAAACAGAGGACACATTTGTTTTTGGATAAATTTGCAAAATATGTACTAGAATCTAATTCTAATGAGTCAAAATACATCCTTACAAAAAACTCAAGTGGTGAAATTAAAGTGATCTCAATATAATTGTGATGTGTGTTATGACAATCTTGTTAAGCATGCATGTTGTTAGGATATTCTATGTGTATGGATTTCTTTCAATAATCACACAAGCCACACATGTGACTGAGGGGTGATTGTGGGGTTAGAATAAAGCCTGGTGAGCCACACATTACAGCTGATTGCATTGAGTGTGTATGTAAAGGTAAAATCTTTGGTTAGCTTGCTTGCTAGCTTAAGGGCATACAATACAGTTACAGGGGAGGTAATGACGCTGCTAACGTAAATTTTAATTTTCAAGACGTCAAACTATGACTTAGCGGGAAACAATTCAGTTTTCGACTGATTTTTATCATTCAAACTCATTTAACTTGAAAACCTGTTCATGGACCCCTATGTTTTAAAATGCCGTTTGGTTTCATTACGTAAGAAGATCATGTGTGTCAATTTTCATGAAAACATAAATAGTGCAATTTTTTTTATCAATAAATATAGAGCAAACAAGAATGTGTCCACAGTACACGGATGCCCAACTCGCCCTATCAATTTCTATGTTTACTGGACCGTGAAATTGGAATAAATTCTCTAATTTGGCATTGAAATTAGAATGATCTTATCAAAGGGAACATGTATACTAAGTTTCAAGTTGATTGGACTTCAACTTCATCAAAAACTACCTTGACCAAAAACTTTAACCTGAAGTAAAACAGACAGATGGACAAACGAACAGACGGACGGATGGACGAACAGAAGAACGAACAGACGAACGGACGCACAGACCAGAAAACATAATGCCCCTCTACTATTGTAGGTGGCGCATAAAAATTATGTTTTTTTTCTACATTCATGAAAATATGATAAATATGAGTTATTTCTGAATAAAAAATGTATAAGTTTTTATGATACTTATAAAATACAGATATAACAAATTATTTAACAACAAACAATTTGTGTTTATCTTTTAAAACAAAAAAGTTATGTCTTTCTTTCTAAAAGGAAAATTGACCACAAATCTGAATTTAGCAAATACACACAATTTTAACCTCATTTTACTCAAAAAGTAACACATGAATGTATACTTTTTTATTACATATTTGATTTAATCAGATAAAAAAAAGTGTATGCGGAATTTTTTATCAAAATGTAAATATGGGAACAAAACTGTATCGTATAACCATGAAGTCATTGTTATGCAAGGTATACTACCCTCCTTACGAAGTAGTCTAGTCCTACAGACAGATAGATTGGTTATGTTGGTCAAGTCTACTCTTACAGGAGGATAGCTGACCTGACCTAATAATGACTTCATGGTTCAGCTAGCAAGCAAGCTAACCAAAGATATTACTTTTAACTACACACTCAATGCAATCAGCTGTAAAATCTATCTGAAGTATCTGGTAGAACATCATCACAATCAACTTACTTGAATCTTTTGTCTGTAGGTAAATCTTTTTGTGCATAATACCAACTGTGTTTTTGTTAATAAAAGTATGAAGTTTAATTAGTTTTAAGATATTAGTAGTTACAGGTCAATACATTAACTAGATTCCTTTGATAACGAATGGTCTTTGCATACTACTATGGGTTTTAAAAAATTAGGTACAAATAAGATATAATATATCTTTTCTTCAGAGACTCTGTACACATTGTAAACTTTTTACAAACAAAGATAAAAACAGTCACTAAGACATTGTCAATATAGTAAAAAGTTTGTTCACAAAGATATTGACAGTCACTCAGACACTGTTAACATTATAAACTTTTGACTAACAAAGAAAGAGACACTGTCAACATTTTAAACGTTTGACCAACAAAGATAGAGATAGTCACTAAGAACTTGGACACTGTCAACATTATAAACTAGTGACTTTAATACAAAGATTGAGATCCTCCCTCAGACATGGGGAACATTATGAATGTTTGACTAACACAGATAGAGACAATTATAAAATTTGAAGAAAAAAAGATGGAGAAAGTTACTCAGACAGGGTCTATATTTTTAACGTATGACTAACAAAGAAAGAGACACTGTCAACATTTTAAACTAGTGACTAACAGAGATAGAGATAGTCACTTAGAACTATCAACATTAAAAATGTTTGATTAACAAAGATTTTTGATACTAACACAAGTCTAGTTTTGTTTAAGTATTTAGTTGTTCTATATTGCTTGCATAACAGCAGTAAAAATATACTAACTCTGGATCATCTTTGGTTGGATGTTTGTAGTATGCTGGTATAAACTGTTCATATTTCTGATTCACAACCTCATTACCTAGTTCTGCAACAGCCTGAAAATAGATAGAATGTTGACAATATATCTAATCAAAGAGCTGAAAGCTCTGAGGAAAAATGACGCCACTGTCTCTTATATTGGGATATTTTTTATGCAAGTCTTGATTTTCACATACCGTAATTAGTTTAACAATGCAGCATGTCTCGTTAGCATATAATTGATAGTCGTATATGTGTGTGTGTGAAGTGAAGGTGACAACTGGCTGTTTTTTTTTAAGACAAATGAATAGGTCAAGACTACCTGAATTGTACAAATAAATACCGTAGAAAGGCTTGTATATTTCTCACTGGTACATAGTCTGAACCCCCTTCACCCAAAAACATTTAAGTAAATAATCTTTTTGTTACTGTTATCAAAGGTCTAATGACACTCAGGTAATTTCAAACATTTGTCAAAGAATTCTAGTCAAACCGGCACCTGGTTAAATTGGCACCTTGACAAATCGGCACCTGTTTAAATGGACACCTGATCTAGTCAATTCATCACCCATGTTAAATACATATTTTAACAGTATTTTAAGCAAAAAGAGTAAAAATAGTTAAATACTAAGTTTCACATTTTTGGGTGTTCATGTACATTTTGTGTATATTTATTTTTCTTAAATGACTTTTTTTTGTGTACTTTTAATCATATATATCAGTAGTCCAAATAATTATTACGCCTGGCAAGGCTTTTTAAATTTTATTCTGGGACACCTTCCTATGACCGCAAGGCTATGTTAATTTTTTCTGGGATGCCTTCCTACAAACGTCGCAGGAAGGCATCCCAGAAAAAAATTAAATAGCCTTGCCAGACGTCATAATTATTTGGACTAATATATGAGATATTGGATATTTTTTATGCATTATTTTAACTAGTTGAGCATTTTACAGGATTATTTGTTTAATGCTGTTTAAACTTTACTGAAAAAAACACCTTAAATTTGCTAATTATTTGGCATGAAAGTTTGATTTATTGAAAGGGGCTCATAGTTTTCCATTTTATTTTTCTAATTGTCCAATTGTAAGAACAACAACTTGGGTAAGGGCTTCATTGTTTATACACTTTATGCACAACAACATATGCACTATGTACTTGGTAACAGTTATTAATTAATTGAATAGAAAATTTGATAACAAATATTATTGGATGCCGAATTGACTTCAAATAGGTGCCGATTTAACCAGGTGCCGACTTGACTTGAACATTTCTAAGCCTTTGCAATCGTTTGCGGTATTTTCTTGAGAAAATCTGTTTTTCATCATCAAATAGAAGTAGAAACTGCATGAAAATGATTCTGAAACGCTTCATGATTGTTAAAAGAAGTTTCATTCAATCAAAACACAATTTGGTAACTTGCGATGTTTAAACAGGAAGTTTCAAAAGCACGTTTAAAAGAAGAAATTAACCGGTGAGAGTGGAAATCCGTACATGACAGATATCACTATAGTACGACGTTGAAAGTAAAAGAGTTCCATCCTTTTGTAAAACAGTCTTTAATATACATATCACATTAATGTTTGAAGGGTCTTAAGCTTATTCAAACCATATAAGTCAGGATGAAACACCAAAACGGAATGAAAAATAACCGATTACGTTTTGTAGTTATCAAATTCTAAACTGGTTCCCGTCAGACTACAACACTTTGTTTGAATGGGTAGTGGAATACAAGCATAAACCAGTAAGTTTGTTAAATAGTAAATATGAAACCGAGTGCGGTAGGCGGAGGCAATAATCAACTTTCTGTTGGTCTGGTCAATGGTATTGGAACAATGCCGCTGACGCATCATTTTCCAAAAAGTCACTATACTCTGCTTAAGCATTGACAATGAAAAGTTCAACAAATGTATATCTAAATTTCATGTTGACATACAGATTTTGCTTTGTGCTTGATGTCAGGCATGCTGAACAATAATATCCAGTGAGCCTTCAAGCAGTATGGTAATTTTATGGAGTTTTTTTCTTAAATGAGAAAATTGTTTTTCTGATAGATTGTGTTATGGACTTGATTCTTGAGTTCAAGGAATAAGACAAGCATGTAAAAAACTGAGGTTGCGAGTTCAAACTATGCATGTAGCAGGTTAGTTTGAATAAAATCTTAATAAACTAGGATTATCAGACAGATTTTTTACCAGAATGCAGTATAAAATATGTGAGGATAACCTTTATATATCAGAAACAGTAATTCAAAACTGATTTTACCCTTTTGAAAGGTTTCTACACATATCATATAAAAGTGTGATTATCAGAGCCACTGGTCTCTTACACTCAATACCATGTGAGCTAGCACAAATCAGACACAATGTAATGAGGGCTTTATATAACATATAATATTAACAAGTTACATTTGTAACATCCAAAAGATACACACCTGAACTTGGTCATCTTCCCAGTTGTCTAACTTTATAGATCTGACTCTACTGATATGTGTTCCTAAATTTCTATGACATCCTGCACATTCTGGACATAAAAAGGCTCCTAAGTTCACAGACACCCATTCTGGATCTGTAATATAAAAAATATATTGTTTTTAAAAATTTGAGTGAATGTGTATAAAAATTATGTAAATTAAAATAACTCATGACCATCCAATTATTCTGCCACTTTTCTTTGTTTTGATAACTTTTGAGTCAAGCTTTTGATCCATTCATTGCTGTTAATGTAAAAGAGGACGGGTATGAAAACAAATTACTGTAAATTCAGAAATTATTGCGTGCATTTATTATTGCGATTTTGTCATTTTACACTTGAAAGCGATTTTAATTTTTACGATTTTGAGAAAAGTCATGCTTAATTCAGTTAAAATATTACAAAATGCGAGTTTTAATTATTGCGTTTACAACTCGGTCGCATTATTCGCAATAATAAAAAACTCGCAATAATTTGTGAATTTACAGTATGTGGACTTAATTCATTCAAAGTGGGAAACAAGAATGTGTCCGAAGTACACAGATGCCACATCCACATTTTCTATGTTCAGTGGACTGTGAAAGTTAGGTAAAATCTTTAATTTGGCATTAAAATTAGAATGATCATATTATAAAGAACATGTATACTAAGTTTCAAGTTGATTGGACTTCAACCTCATCAAAAACTACCCCGACCAAAAACTTTAACCTGAATCGATACAGACAGACAGACAGACGGAAGAACAGACCAACCAACGAATGAACGGATGGACAGAGCCATTGACCAGGAAACATAATGCCCATAAATGAGGCATAAAAAAAATGTTAAAATCTGTTTAGTTTTATAGTAATTTAATAGTAAGAACTTGCTACACAGAAACTCAGAAAATTTACATCTCAAAATTTTCAAGCATTTAACTTAACATTAAATTCTTCAAATAACATAAAAAAAAATCTTGGACAAAAAAATCTCAGTGGGTGGTGTATGATTCAAAGTAAAACTTAAGGAAGTAGCCGTCAGGCAAACCTTTTAAATAGTTTACACTGTGTAACTAAACATTGTAACAAAACCGACTAAATATGGAATTATACCTATCAAATTAAAGCCAAAAATATCTTATAATATAATCTAATTTTATTCAAAAATAAACACAATGGACAAGCTGGATGTTGCAAAAATAAAATCTCACATTTTAAATTGGGATGACATTAGTATACCAGCATTTTCTTAATAAGCAATAAGGGACCGTTCAATATTTATAAGATGGATGGGCTGGTGCAAAATGGGGCAGGGCAAGCACTTTTTTTGTGGAAATATTTGGATGGGCGAGAACTTTTTTTTAATATATATAGTGGATGGGCCGTACTTTAACCTATAATGGTTTACTTTTTAAATTGTTACTTGGATGGAGAGTTGTCTCATTGGCACTCACACCACATCTTCCTATATCTAGAACTTATTTTAATGGAAAAAAATTGCTCTCAATTTTATCGGTGTATAGGAAATTTCTTTTGCAGGCACAAAAAATATAAGAGACATGGTCTCAACAATAATTTTCACTTTATTATTATTTCATTTATATATTGATCTTACAGAATACCAGGTTGTTTGGTAGTTTGGTGAATTGCAGTCATTCTACTGATTTAATAAATAGGTTAAAAAAAGCTAAATTTTTCAGTTTGATTTAATCCAGATAGTCATCTTTAATTTTTTTCATAACTTTTTCAAATCAACTGGCATTTTCATTAAACTCTACAATTATTTCATTTATATATTGATCTTACAGAATACCAGGTTGTTTGGTAGTTTGGTGAATTGCTGTCATTCTATGGATTAAATAAATAGGTTAAAAAAAGCTAAAATTTTCAGTTTTGGCTAAATCCAGATTGTCATCTTTAATTTTTTTCTTAACTTTTTCAAATCAACATGGATTTTCTTAAAACTCTACAATTATTTCATTTATATATCGATCTTACGGAATACCAGGTTGTTTGGTAGTTTGGTGAATTGCTGTCAATTTACGGATTAAATAAATTGGTTAAAAAAAAGCTAAATTTTTCAGTTTTGGCTAAATCCAGATAGTCATCTTTAATTTTTTTCATAACTTTTTAAAATCTACATGGATTTTCATTAAACTCTACAATTATTTCATTTATATATTGAATTGATCTTACAGAATACTATGTTGTTTGATAGTTTGGTGAATTGCTGTCATTCTATGGATTTAATAAAAAACTAGAGGCTCTAAAGAGCCTGTGTCGCTCACCTTGGTACATTTGTATATGTGAATATTCAACAAAGGACACAGATGGATTCGTGACAAAATTGTGTTTTGGTGATGGTGATATGTTTGTAGATCTAACTTTACTGAACATTCTTGCTGCGTACATATATCCCCATCTATAATGATTGGCCCAGTAGTTTCAGTTAAAAGTGTTAGTAAAAATTTACAAATTTTATGAAAATTGTTAAAAATTGACTATCGATTCGTCTGAAATTTTCAGGGCAGATAGATCTTGACCTGATAAACAATTTAACCCATGCCAGTTTTGCTCTTAATGCTTTTGTTTTTGAGTTATAAGCCAAAAACTGCATTTTATCCCATGTTCTATTTTTAGCCATGGCAGCCATCTTGGTAGGTTGACCAGGTCAACGGACACAATTTTTAAACTAGATACCCCAATGATGATTGTGGCCAAGTTTGGTTTAATATGGCGCAGTCGTTTCAGAGGAGAAGATTTTTGTAAAAGATAACTAAGATTTACGAAAAATGGTTAAAAATTGACTATAAAGGGCAATAACTCCTAAAGGGGTCATTTGACCATTTTGGTAATGTTGACTTATTTGTAAATCTTATTTTGCTGAACATTATTGCTGTTTACAGTTTATCTCTATCTATAATATTTTTCAAGATAATAACCAAAAACAGCAAAATTTCCTTAAAATTACCAATTTAGGGGTACATGTAGCAACCCAACAACAGGTTGTTCGATTCATCTGAAATTTTCAGGGCAGATAGATCTTGACCTGATAAACAAATTTACCCCATGTCAGAATTGCTCTAAATGCTTTGGTTTTTGAGTTATAAGCCAAAAACTGCATTTTACCCCTATGTTCTATTTTTAGCCATGGCAGCCATCATGGTAGGTTGACCGGGTCACCGGACACAATTTTTAAACTAGATACCCCAATGATGATTGTGGCCAAGTTTGGTTTAATATGGCGCAGTAGTTTCAGAGGAGAAGATTTTTGTAAAAGATAACTAAGATTTACGAAAAATGGTTAAAAATTGACTATAAAGGGCAATAACTCCTAAAGGGGTCATTTGACCATTTCGGTAATGTTGACTTATTTGTAAATCTTATTTTGCTGAACATTATTGCTGTTTACAGTTTATCTCTATCTATTATATTTTTCAAGATAATAACCAAAAACAGCAAAATTTCCTTAAAATTACCAATTTAGGGGTAGCAACCCAACAACAGGTTGTTCGATTCATCTGAAATTTTCAGGGCAGATAGATCTTGACCTGATAAACAATTTTACCCCATGTCAGAATTGCTCTAAATGCTTTGGTTTTTGAGTTATAAGCCAAAAACTGCATTTTACCCCTATGTTCTATTTTTAGCCATGGCGGCCATCTTGGTTGGTTGACCGGGTCACCGGACACAATTTTTAAACTAGATACCCCAATGATGATTGTGGCCAAGTTTGGTTTAATTTGGCCTAGTAGTTTCAGAGGAGAAGATTTTTGTAAAAGTTAACGCCGGACGACGACGACGGACGACGACGGACGACGACAGACGCCGGACGCAAAGTGATGAGAAAAGCTCACTTGGCCCTTCGGGCCAGGTGAGCTAAAAAAGAGCTTAAATTTTCAGTTTACATGTTTTAGGCTAAATCATTGGAAAGTCATCTTTAAACTTTTTTAGAATTTTTTTTAATCAATTTAGATCTTCATATAACTCTACAGCTAACTCATTAATATTTGAATCTTACAGAATGCCGGGTTGTTTGGTGTTTTACTGTCAAATGTACGGAATTAATTAATTGGTGAAAAAGGGTACATCAAAGTCAAAAATATGTCTACCTAAATTGCTTAAAAAGACCATAATTTCTTTTTTGAAAATAGATTAGATAAAGGAACATTGGTATTTGAACTATATTTAACATGCTGTGTTATTAAGACAATAATTAGTAATTCAGCATATGACTTCACACTTTTAGCTTATGTACATGGTGTACACTGTAAATAAATACCAATATTCAAAATATATGTAAAGTGTCAAATTATAATTTGCTATTTCAATTTATGAAACCTATTCATCCCTTTTCTTAAAATAAGATAAATGTATTGAAGGAAGAAATAATTTTGTAATCAAACTTCAAATCAAATATGGATATTTTAAATATATCATTTACTTTCATTTTCATATAGTTATAAAAATAAATAGTGAAAACTTCCCCTTAAACAGGAAAAGCAATACTGATTCCAACATTCTTTTTCAAATAGCTTAATTACATACATTAAGCTTTTACACTGCCGCTTTTTTTACGCCTGTCCCAAGTCAGGAACCTCTGGCCTTAGTTAGTCTTGTATTATTTTAATTTTAGTTTCTTGTGTACAGTTTGGAGTTTAGTATGGCGTTCATTATCACTGAACTAGTATAAATATTTGTTTGGGGGCCAGCTGAAGGACGCCTCCTGGTGCAGGGAATTTCTCGCCACATTTAAGACCTGTTGGTGACCTTCTGCTGTTGTTTGTTCTATGGTCGGGTTGTTGTCTCTTTGACACATTCCCCATTTCCATTCTCAATTTTATTTATCTAAGTTGCAGTATTTTATGAACCCAGACTTTTGGCCTAGATTGAACAAACATCCATAGGCTATTTTCCATTGTCTATATCTTCCCTCTGAACAAGTCTCATCTCAATCAAGCATGTGAAACTAAAGCAATCATCCTAAAATGTTTTTAGCAAATTTTTAAAATTTTATCATTTCATTATTTAGTGACCTTGACCTTTGACCCCAAATTAATATAAGACTTTTTCCACTTTTTTATATCTCCCATCTGTATAAGTTTTATTCCAATCAAGCAAGGAAAACTCAGTTACCATCCATACCCATGTTTCCCATTTTTTCTTAATCATCATATCAGTGAAGGTGACATTGACCTTTTTCCTATAGACGTATTTACACTTGTATGCAAATTTGTCCGCCATTACGTAAAATCACACAGGTTCCCGTAAACTTTGACATCATAATTTAAAATATTTGACGTCACAATTTAAAAGTGATTGTTGCTTGGCGTCAAAAGGTGATTCGGAGTAGATCTAAGGTCATTCGGAGGCAAGATTCAGCTGAATACCAAAAGTGTAAATACGTTTATTGATCCTTCAATTAATAGGCTTCTTCTTCTCTATTTATTCCATATGTCAAAAAAAATCATATGCAAGCAAGAGATTAGTTACCATTGAAAAACCATCCGTGTCAGACACCAGTGGCAGTATCACCCGGACTTTTCTGTTTTTTTGTGCATAAAATCGTCATAAATGATTTTGCCTTGTTCCACATAGCTTATTAAATTTAAATTTCATCAATTATCCCCCCCCCCCACTCCTTTTAAAAATCCAGGATCCAGCCCTGGCATGCCTGTACATTCAAACAATGAAAGGAAAGAATTAAGATTAAATTTTTACATTTATATCTTGATGTTAAACCACAAACAGAAAGCGGAAATTACAATGACTTCATCAGTACAATAAAAGATCGTTGGACAATAGGTTGACATTAAAGATCCTACTTCCTATTCAATTACATTTCTTCCTCTTCCTAGACAAAAAAACAATATTTATCATATAAAAGTCAAATTAACCGCATGTATACCAAATAAGTACAAGTTACTGTTATAAAAATACACACTACTTTTAAGTGTTTTGTTAACCTAGAAAAACCTCTTATTTACATATTATATGTATTAGAAATTCAAATGTATTTGGGTTATCATATTGATAGTCAATCAACATCATCATACATGTTAATAATTATATAATTATTTAATAGGTAATTATTAGGTTCAACCTCACAAATCACAATTTCACAAAACCAAACAACATGAACATGATTGATGAATGTAGTATTTTGTGTTGAGAGAGAGTAGCTGAATAAGAGATTCTCCTCAGACTCTGATACATGTACATGGGTCAATCTAAAGTTTCTAGAAAACTTTCCAGCTAGTTCTAATGCACTATCATGAAATACAGTACATGTCTTAGCAACTGTTTCTGAAGACCAATTAAATCATCTGGGGCCATCTAAGGAATTATTCTTTTTAAAAAAGATAACAATATGTTCAATGAATGAAAAAACAGGAAATAACTGAAAAAAGTTATAAGTGATACATGTATATCAAAAGATGATACACATTGTTCTGTGACAAGGAAATTACATGTACTCTATACACATTTTTTCAAAGTTTATTAATGAATTACACGTAGTTAAAATGATTTTATCAAAAAGTTTAACAGGAAATAAACAGAGAGTAAATCTTATGCATATTAGTCTCTTTTTTTCACAAACTAATCAACATTTATATCAGTCATGTGATTGGTCCTTCTTTCTGTCTTTATATTTCATGTAGGGAAATGAAACACAAATGAATTTTGCCAACTCAGAAATTAATTATATTTAAATTTGTCAAGAGTATTATTAAAAATACAACTACATTGTACCAGTAACTCAAAAGCAGATCACAATTAATAACCAGATGCTTCGCAGGGCGTAGCTTTATACGACCGCAGAGGTTGAACCCTGAACGGTTGGGGCAAGTATGGACACAACATTCAAGCTGGATTCAGCTCTAAATTTGGATTGTGATTAAATACTTGACACAGCATAGGTTTCTGACACAGAATGAATGTGTTCTAATGGACTTAAAATTTTTGTTTTCTCTTAGAGCAATTCACTATGCTGTTCAATATTAATCCTCTCAAAATAATGTTTGAAGAAATTTTCTTTTTATTTATGAAATTTCAAATGAGAAAAATTGAACTCAATTTTTTAATCACATCCCCCTTTCCCTTATTCCAAAACTAATCTCAATTAAAATATTCTAATGGAGTTTGCAACAATAACTACTCATTTAAATACATCATAAAATAAACTGTAAATAAAATGTAAAAAAACTGCTTGTTATCACTGAATGGTAAAGATTATTTAAATTTATCAGTTGGTAGTAAAAAGTGAATATACATTGTATATTGTATATAACAAAGATTTAAGTTGATTCTGGACAAATAAAGATAACTCCAATTAAAAAAAAAACTTGCAATAAGATATTTCTTGCTTACTATTTTGGACAAAGAAAGATAACTCTAATTAAAAAAAAATTTGCTATTTCACAATATTGTGAAATTAGATATTTCTTGCCATTGCACAATACTGTGCAATTGAAAAGACTTGCTATTCCACAACACTTAATATAATAATTTTAGATCCTGATTTGGACCAACTTGAAAACTGGGCCCATAATCAAAAATCTAAGTACATGTTTAGATTCAGCATACTAAAGAGGCCCAAGAATTAAATTTTTGTTAAAATCAAACTCAGTTTAATTTTGGACTCTTTGGACCTTAATGTAGGCCAATTTGAAAACGGGACCAAAAATGAAGAATCTACATACACAGTTAGATTTGGCATATCAAAGAACCCCATTTATTCAATTTTTGATGAAATCAAAAAAGTTTAATTTTGGACCCCGATTTGGGCCAACTTGAAAACTGGGCCAATAATAAAAAATCTAAGTTCATTTTTAGATTCAGCATATCAAAGAACCCCAAGGATTCAATTTTTGTTAAAATCAAGCTAAGTTTAATTTTGGACCCTTTGGACCTTAATGTAGACCAATTTGAAAACGGGACCAAAAGTTAAGAATCTACATACACAGTTAGATTCGGCATATCAAAGAACCCCAATTATTCAATTTTGATGAAATCAAACAAAGTTTAATTTTGGACCCTTTGGGCCCCTTATTCCTAAACTGTTGGGACCAAAACTCCCAAAATCAATACCAACTTTCCTTTTATGGTCATTAACCTTGTGTTTAAATTTCATAGATTTCTATTTACTTATACTAACTTTATGGTGCGAAAACCAAGAAAAATGCTTATTTGGGTCCCTTTTTGGCCCCTAATTCCTAAACTGTTAAGACCTAAACTCCCAAAATCAATACCAATCTTCCTTTTGTGGTCATAAACATTATGTTTAAGTTTCATTGATTTCTATTTACTTAAACTAAAGTTATTGTGCGAAAACCCAGAATAATGCTTATTTGGGCCCTTTTTTGGCCCCTTATTCCTAAACTGTTAAAACCAAAACTCCCAAAATCAATCCCAACCTTTCTTTTGTGGTCATCAACCTTGTGTCAAAATTTCATAGATTTCTATTAACTTAAACTAAAGTTATAGTGCGAAAACCAAGAAAATGCTTATTTGGGCCCTTTTTGGCCCCTAATTCCTAAAATATTGGGACCAAAACTCCCAAAATCAATACCAACCTTCCTTTTATGGTCATAAACCTTGTGTTAAAATTTCATAGATTTCTATTCACTTTTACTAAAGTAAGAGTGCAAAAACTAAAAGTATTCGGACGACGACGACGACGACGACGACGCCGCCAACGTGATAGCAATATACGACGAAAATTTTTTCAAAATTTGCGGTCGTATAAAAATCTTCCAAAATACAAAGATACTATTTTGAACGATTCCATATCAACATGACATTTATTATTTTCAAGATAAATGCAACCTACTTTCACTTTCACTTTTTAAACAATGATTTCAAATGACACTTTCAAAAATTCTTAAATAAAAAAAGATATTGATCATAAGCTTTTTGATTTTATAAAGTAAGAATATGTTGTTTTTCTTTATATTCAATAACTGTAAGTTACATTTGCCTTTCCATATCTTGAAAATAATAAAAGATCAGGTTGACATGGAGTCTTTAAAATAATATAAACTGCAGCTGTGCTATTTGAGCAGTCAAATTGCATTAACCGTATATTCATATGTTATATACAGTTACTGACCAAGTATCACTTTGTTTAAGTCGTTGACAATGTGTTTCTGTAGAGTTTTCAGGGGCGTAGCTAGATATCCAGCGAACTGTAGGCACCAATCGGTAGGGGGCCGCTCAAGGCCCCCAGTAGGTCCAGGGCAGAGCCCTGGTAGGGGGTTCAGGGGGGCGAAGCCCCCCGACGGAAAACGGTTTTCAGCATTTTAGCTGCATAATTTTATGAACAAAAATATTAAATTAACTGGTTATTTATTCATGATAATTATAATATACATGAAGAAAAGTTCGAAGAATTATGATTTATCTGACTAGTGAATTAGATAACGCAGCACAGTCGGAAATATGGGAAAAAAATACAATATGCACAGCCCAGCGTAGATCAGCGTATCCCTTTGATTAAGCAGTACACCCTGTTTGGTATTTTCATATCTATTCGGTTCTGATTGATATATATGTATAACTTATTTAAAAGTAAATATTGTGACGATCCTTCATTAAAAAAAATAAGGCTCCCACGTAAACACTGATATTACTATATAATAAAACTATCCTTTTGGCTAGACAAAAAACCATCAATATTTTTTTATTCTTAAACCTTTACCATAGCCCCACAAACACATACACACAGTTCTGTTCTGTTCATTCTATCGTAACAAAATTCAAGAAATTCATATTTCTTTACATCCTCTTCTGTAAAATCCTTACCTGCTTAGGAATTTTGACAATTTTTTTTTTACAATAAATACAACAAGGAGCTAGGTCCTGTAATAGGTGTCGTCCAGGACGAAGGTCTGGAATTTGAAAATGCCATGCATTGGAAAATGAGGGATTATTGGATAGGAGCATAAATTTTGCCTTTCAGTAGAACAACTATGAATTCCACAAAGAGTGGCATTCTCTCTACAACTAGTCATCGGATTTAATGTCCATATTCTGGCCTGACGTGACTGCGTAGTTATACATCCTGCACAGTCAAACGGACAACCAACATTGGCAAGTCGGGTTAAGGCAAAGTGGAAAGCTAATTGAAAACTAACAATAACTAATTAAAATAAAACCCTCATGTGTCTAAGTTTAGGTTCATTCAAGTTTTTGTTAATAGAAGTGAAATGATCTGAACCAACTAAAGTTCTAGCTTATAGATTCTATATAAAGTAAATTCATACTAACATTCATTTCTATCTAATATTTCATTCACTATAAGAACGAGAGGCTAGTGTACAGATGACATTCGATAATCAAAGAGTTTTGACAGATAACGTTGTTAATCATTTTTTTTTACCAAAAAAAAAATATTTGTGAAAAATTATGTGTAGGCACGTGCCTATAGTGCCTTACGGCAGCTACGCCCTTGGTTTTATTTATGAAGTCAATAAAACATACAGGTTCATGGAAAATTTACGTTGTCCACTATATATTAAAAGATTATGGTTTTTGCCCTAAATACTTCAATTAGGACAGTTATAAGAGTTGCAATATATAAAGAATAACCATACGTTGTCTTGAAATATCAATGTTATTTGTACTCGGCTCGAAACAGGTAGAAAAGCTCGGCACAGCCTCGCTTTCTACCTGTTTCTAAGCCTTGTACAAATAACATTGATATTTCGAGACAATGTATGGTTATTCTATATATCTTTGAATATTGCTTATTGCATATACATATATTTATGTCACCCCTTTGAAAAAGGGGGGATATATTGTTATTCTACGAATTTTTTCTTCCACACTTTTTGTCCAGCCGATTTCTCGGAGATGCCTTGACATGTATTTATAAAATTGCACCATAATGACAATCCCCATGTGTAAAGTTGCAGGAAGCATGGAATGGTTCAAGATGGCCGCCGTTACCATGGAAACGGCAAAAATGTAAAAAACCGAAAAATGGTCCAAATTGCATAAAACTTTCAGAACTAATAACTCATCGATAGAAGGCGTGACATCCATCTTGAGAACTTTCAAAATGGCTACCGTTGTCATGGAAACCGTCCAAACGTGAAAAAAACGAAAATAAATCCTTAATTAATTCATAGAAAATAAACCGCTACAGATACGACCAAAAAACCCCGAAGTAGAAAACAGTAGTATAAACTGTAGAATTCATTGCCGTTGGAATTTTTAAGATAGCTGCTGTTACCATGGAGATAACGCTTACAGTGCACATTGGACCCATATGGTAAAAAACGTCAAAGTAACATTTTTGTACAGATTTTAACCTCATTCCCGTTAAAATTATACTGTATTGTCATCTGTCTTTGAAATTTTCAAAATGGCCGCCGTTGCCATGGAAACAGCTAAAAAAAAAAAAAAAAAAAAACTCGAAAATTTGAGACAAAATTCTGTGATTAAAAGACTATGTGCAAAACGTCTTCTAGAATATGCAAGAAGAAAACTAATACATAATTCAAAGTGCTTCTATTCTATACGAAAATCGTGCTGAAGAGAGAAAATCGCCACTGAGAGAGAGAGAAACACGAAGAGTACACATAATTGACATTTCTGCACTTGCATTAAAGTACACATCCGTTAATTGAACACCTGCAAAAATATACACATTAGCTGAAATCAATCGATAAGCGTGTAATTAAATTGTACAAGATAAAATACATGTATCGTGTGATACGCGAGATACGGAAGAATAAAATGAACAGTTAGTATGCCGCTCCGTCAATATATACACATGTTGTCTGTCCAAGGTCCCCTCTAAAAAGAATAGTAATGTACTAACTCCACGATAATATACTTCAGTATCACGTGACACCACCTTTCTTCTTCGCGCGTGTGTCTAATTTAAGATTTCAAAGAGTTCCCCAACTATATATAGACATCACTCTTAGTCTACGAGAAGAGAAAGGGGGGGAGGGGTTCAAAGGCATGTATACTATACGTGCCATGTGACTTTGGTACACTCAAACTGGTTGCTGCTACTGTGACAAAGTCTAGAACGGGGTGACATCCTCCGCTATTGCTTGCAATGGCAAATCTAGTCTTATTTCCTCTTGTAAAGAGATGTGTAATATGTGACAATTATACAGTTATAAGATCAAATAATTCATAAATAATTATTGTTTTTTACAAGTTAAAGAAACAATTTCATTGTCTTGAAAGAAAAACACAAGAATGTAATGCATGTTCAAAAACCTATTCAAATCAACTTCCATATCTTGCTCACATTTATAAGGTTACGGTTAATAAGATACAAGTAGATACTTGAACCAAATCTCTTTGTTAAATTAACAGTGTCTTATGTTTTTCCAATAATCATATGTAGGCAGGCCAGACTGATACCAGGATGTTAAAAAATTATATTTTGACAATAAAAACATTCTTATCTTTTTATGAGAAACAGTTTCTTAAGGTCAAGAATTGATATAAAGTGTGTGATTTAGTCTGCAAAATGGTAAGGTTAACCTCTGTTGCAGACAAAAGATTTTTCATTTAATATAATAGAAAAACAAAGGACATAAGCCTGCCTCAACCTTGATTCACTTGTAATTTTTTTATTCAGGATTTTAACTTTTGTCAAAAATAAAAAATAAAGGGGGAGAGGGAGGTGTTAGAGTAAGGGTCTCAGATTCAGCACCTCAAATTTTACTATTAGAATTTCACTTAATCAGTACAGTATCTTGTGATTACATGTACATCAAAATTCAACCCTACATATATATATGTCATAAGAAATTCAATTGGATTTTGATTTTGCTAAAGGCAGATAACTCCCACCTGTGCTTTAACTGGGTAATACAACACATTAAGGACAGCCTATCTTGACTAAATGTAGTAATACTGACACACTCCATAAAAAACTTACAGTCTAGCATTATTAATACATATAAGTACTATCAGGGCCACTAAACCAAAGATGAAAATAAAAGACCACCAATAATTTGGTAAGCAGAGTTAAAATGTACTAATTTCATGGCTGCCAGTTTTTATTGCTGGAAGAAGCAAGAGTGTCCGAAGAAAACCATCATAACCTTGTAAAGGAAAACTAACAATCTAACTCAAATAAGATTGGAGTCTAGTGCACCCTTACAAGCAGGGTTTAAACTCACAACCTGTGTTGACCGACTAGATATAACAGTAGTAACTACTTAGACAACTCAGCCACCTAGGCCCCTAGATCATGAGAAGAAACAATCATTTTACTGAAATTATTATCACACCTGACTTTTTAAAGATGTTATAACTTTTCTATACCTTAAACCTTACTCAGATATGAATTTTGCAGACTATCACCTAGTTGGAAACACATTATAAATTACAATAACTGTTCTGCAGAACTTTTTACAAATTACAATGTTTGTTATATATTTTGCAAGAAACTGCAGTGTTTGAACTAACTTTTAAATTTCAATGTCATCAACACTAGAGACAGTATTGAAATTTCAAATAACTGCCATCTGCTTTGCAAAAATTATAGTGTTAGAACAATTATAAATTTCAATGTCATCTTGTATTGCAAGAAAACTACAGTGAAGTGATAGAACTTTTAAATTACAATGTCATATGTTTTGCAAGAATAGTACAGGGTAAGACCAATTATAAATTTCATTGTAATCTGTATTGCAAGTAAACTACAGTCATGACAGTGTAGTGATAGAACTTTTAAATTACAATGTCATATGTTTTGCAAGAATATTACAGTTCTGGAACAATTATAAATTGCCATGTCATCTGTTCTGCAAGACAACTAAGTGTTGAAAAGAAAATATAAATCACAATGTCATCTATTATGCCAGACTCCTTTTGTAGAGCACTGATTAGTCATAATTACAAATTGATGTCACTTTATCCTTTAACAGCTTAAAACTTTTCAAATGACTCACTCGACTAGACAGGGTTATATATTGCCATTGTTGTTTCAAATCAAAAAGTTATCGACCAAAAATACAAAATGGATAGAAAATTATAAACGTAGATATGCAAATATCTTTATATTGTTTATCAATCTGTTAGTACTTGTTGTGCCATGCTCAGTGTAGTGTCATCCTGGTTTATACTTACGACTTAACGTGTGTGGTAAATCAATGTTATATTATAATATCGTGTGTATAAATGATCAGATGCTATATTAGTAATATATTCTTTCAATAAATACAAACCAGGACTTTTACAATCTGCACAAACATTATTTCCCGGTTTTGTTAATAACTCCAGAAGTGTGGCTCTATTCCGATCCGCCATCTTGGCAGGATAATATTGTTCTAAATATAGTATCAGGTGATTTTTACGCCCAATATAGTTCATTGGCGGGAGTGTTTAAAATGATAAACTAATCATCAAGGAAAATTTGACTTTTCAATTCAATGTAACCTTACTTTTTATTTTAAATTGTGATTTATGATTGATGTCTCATTATTTGCCATTCGAGTGCATCTGTCTAGATCAAAGGTCAAGGTCAACTTTCTGCATTTTAGCATATGCTAGTCACAGCTACTGCTAGAGTGATGTTACTATTTGCCGCCCGGTCCGGGTTTACGTAACTATCCATGGGGAACCCTTAAAAATGTATGCCTTGGAAATAGTAACTGGTAGTTTTTATTTTTCTTCAACTGTAAATCTTCTTGGTTGACTGATATGTTCTACATGAAATGGAAGATATAGTTTCGTATTAACAGCATGTAGTCAAAGGCACTTGTCTCATGTCTCAGCCTGTGCATGTAGTACTTTTAAGAAGGGACAACGGATGGACTATGGAATCCAATATGACCAATACTACTCAATTCAATTCAATTCATTTCAATGTGCGTGTAATATATTTTCTAGATCACTAACTATTTTAAGATCTTTTAATAATCCGAGATAATTATTTATACGAACCATATTAGATGTATACTTTATTGTTTCACTAATCACATAGTTTCCATGAATTGTTTCTTGGTTCTTAGTCTATGGTATGAGGGCATTAACTGTTTAAAATTAATGGATCCCCCATTGAAATGTTCCCAGTAATAACCAATAACATAATCATTTTGGAAATTGACGGCAAAAAGTTTCACTACTTCGTCAGATGCGGTCTTATCTCTTGATTATCCTTGAAGGCTATACCCAGGAATATTAACACCGGCTAGCTTTACACTACAGTTAACATAAACAGTACAATGTTGTTGTTCCTGACTATAGACTGTTTCGCAGCTTTGTAATTTTAGTCAAGAATGGTATAAAATTCATTGCATGAAAAGGGTGCTTTGGCGATATTTCAAATGTTGAAGGTTTTTTTTTTTGCATTTTGAACTATTTGAACTAAATTTGACAAATCTATCGACCTATGACTACAGGTTCGTACTATCTCAAGTTCACCTGCTTATAATTTGTCAACCTGTTTAGAAATAACCCAACAATATTGTTGGAACCTTATATAAAAAATAAGATGTGGTATGATTGTCAATGAGACAACTATCCACAAAAGACCAAAATGACACAAACATTAACAACTATAGGTCACCGTACGGCCTTCAACAATGAGCAAAGCCCATACCGCATAGTCAGCTATAAAACTTGTGGCCCCGATAAGACAATGTAAAACAATTCAAACGAGAAAACTAACGGCCTTATTTATGTAAAAAAAATGAACGAAAAACAAATATGTAACACATAAACAAACGACAACCACTGAATCACAGGCTCCTGACTTGGAACAGGCACATACATAAATAATGTGGCGGGGTTAAACATGTTAGCGGGATCCCAACCCTCCCCTAACATGGGACAGTGGTATAACAGTACAACATAAGAACAAACTATAAAAATCAGTTGAAAAAGGCTTAGCTCAACAGATAGACAACAAATACAAGTGGACGTGGCCGAGTACTTATACATCCCGACACAAAAATACACAATGAACAGATCTGAGAGTACTCGCAGTTATCTGACAGCTAGTTCAAAGCCACTAACAACTAATAAAAAAAATCATGCCTCTAAGACTAAACAATGAACCCGTACACATCCAACATACAATGGATTTAGTGTAAAGACTTCATAGACAGCCAGAGAAAAACAAGACCTTGTGCAATGCCAAGTTACAGGTATCGACAAAGTCAGGAGGAATTGACCCTTCTTCTTTCTTGCTCCACAATTTATATGTTCGTTATCAAATCGTTTATGATGATAAAATTACGGAATTCCTACGGGTGTTATTATCGCACCTGCAATTGTAGATCTTTTCTCTCGTATTATGAATTTTCTTTCTTGGACAATCTTTACCATTCTGGAAAAAAGTAAATAAACAGCTTATTCGACATATTTACCTTTATGAATAAGTCTTCGATTTGTAATACTATATACGGTATTGTTTTTGCTCGTTTTATGGCCGTACGACTGATCCGTAACTGTTCTCATCTTTGCCCTCAGGTTTATGAACTGTTTGTTGTCTAATTGGCAATAACAGTTACGCCATGTGGCTTCTCTTTTCTTATATATGTTAGCGGCAATAAGTGAAATTAGGCATTAAGCTTAAATCCTAGGCAATAAGCTAACGCCTAGGCATTAAGTTATTGCCTGAAATTTTCAGGTATTAAGCTTATTACCAGAAAAATTTTATGATGATTATTCATCCTATTGCCGAACATAATTTTAGGCAATAAGTGAAATCTGGAATGAATGCATATTTGGTGATTTATTCTTGATATAACGGAGTTACTTTATTTATTTCTTATATAACATGTGAAAATATACATTCATTTGACAGATCTTCAAATTTAGTAATTTATTTAGTAACTTTAGCAGTTAAAAAACAGAATTTTACACATTTTTTTTCATTTTTTGTGATATTACAAAATTTTCAGTAAAAAAAAAATAAAAAAGTGATTGTTATAATCCAATAGACCACTTTCGAGTTCATCCGTCACCGGCAAAAACTCGTCAATTATGCACGCCTTTATGACGTCATTTACCAGATAGAGGGGCTCGCCTGTATCCCTGCACTATTTACGTTCATCAAGCGTCTTAGTGATCGTTTTTGTGCAGGATAAACTAGAAATAATGGTTGCTCTGTAGGTACTTACTGACAATTCCCTAATGACAGCAGTGTTGATTGTCTATTTTCAGAATTCAATTTGCCGAATAATTCGTACAATATTGAATTATAATTTTCCAACCACTCGCTCAACATTGTAAGGAAGTGACGACGCCCCTAAACGCACAGATGACGGTGATAAAGGCGCGTATAATTGACGAGTTTTTTCCGGTGACGGATGAACTCGAAAGTGGTCTATTAAACAAGGAGGAGATTATATAAAATAATTTTAATATCTATTTGAATTTTTTTTAACTGCACTAGTAGAACTGATTTAAACTGGTCAAAAGTAGACAAAATCAAAATGTGATTTTTTTGCTCACACCATTTTCAATGTTTTTTTATAGGATAAGTAAATTATCTTTATTAACAGTTTCACAACTCGTGATAACAAAATTATTTGAACACAAATTTTTATCAAGCTTTCATATTTTTAGATTATTATTTTAATATAGATAACATATCTTATTAGAAATTTTATTTCCAGTCTCTTGTGGAGTGATGAGACACTTCCATTTCAGCTCCCTCAAAACATGATTTTACTGATTATATGTAAAATTTTAACTATTTGCAGTTAGTTCGTTCAATTCTAATATAAAACGTAGTTGTATTGTTTACTTATGTTTTGTTTCATAGAGTTTACCATGTACAACTATTATAATTCAAAACTAATATTTATTTTCTAATAATTAGTCGGTTTTTATATAAAAGTTGTTGGCTAATTAAAGTAAATTTGATACAATATTATTTTTTTTCATTCAAAATTTTGCTATTTGTTTTACGTCAATACGCGGTTCAGACATCCTAGCTAAGATAATCCTCAGATAGCTTTAATGTGCATGCTGAGACTTGTCGTAAGTCGGTCCTAACTTTATCATAATTTCTGTCCTAAGAATATCTTATAGGATCATTCTTAGAACAGTTTCGTTAAACAGGCCCCAGTTCTCATAATGTTTTTATTTTACAAATATATTGTTATTTAAACGAATAAATGTCTTTTATTTACTCGTATTTATATTTTAGGCATTAAGCTTAATGCCTGCACACATTTTTCAGGATTTAAGCTTAAATCCTAGGATTTAAGACTAATGCCTAACATCATTTAGGCAATAGACTTACTGCCTAGGCGTTAGCTTATTGCCTAGGATTTAAGCTTAATGCCTAATTTCACTTATTGCCGCTAACATATATACCGTTGATAATCCTGAGGTAATTAAACCTGATTATGTCTTTATCCAAAGAGTATTTCAGTTTGATAAAGCTAAGAATAACAGTCAATATCGTCCATTTTTTTAGACAGAGACCATAAACCAGAGACATTATTGTTGAGTTCAATATTGAATTGTATAGTGGAGGAAATAAAATACAATACAATACAATACAATATATGTGTTATGATACCGTCAAAACTATGAGGTCTTCTGACAGAGTGACATCTGATGTCCCAAAAAAATGTCAAAGTTTCAGTCAGTTAACTGTTGGTGTAACCTTGACCTTTGACCTTGTGGCATAACATCAATGGTGTTTGTTTTACAGTCTATATTGTGTATGTCTGTGATATCTTGATGCTTCTAAGACAAAGTATTATACATGGGCATATGACATATTTCCCGAAGTTGCTGTTCAAAGGGAATTAACCGAGGTTTTTTTTATCACATTTTACCCAAGAATTCAATCACACTTTTTCTAGCATTGTTCTACTCTCTGGCAAATCAGTACTGAACGGTAGCATAATACTGCTCATTATTATACTTATATTTGTACAATTACTTATTTAAATTTTATGGGTTCAATATCGATTTTTCTATACCATTTTAGTGTTGATTTTTTTTTCATTTATGTCCCAGTACTGATTATTTTAGTTATGTTACAGAACTGATTTGTTGAGATTTTTTTAGATATATGTTGCAGTACTAAATATTTTTTTTGTCATGTTCTCGTTTCAAATACTATTTTTTTTGCACTTTTTCCGTATTGATTGTTTTCAGTAATGTTTTACAGTGGGTTTTTTAAAGTATTGTTTCGAGAATTAATTACAGACCTTATTCGTTACTGTTTATTTAGATACTGTTTAATAATAATTATTTCTGACTTTAGTAAATGTTTCTGTCTATTTCTTTAAAATATTATGTCCAATCATTTTCTTACTAAATGTACATGTTAGTGCAGAATTTAGCACTCTTTCGTACATCTTCAGTTTAATCTTATTTTACAATCATGGATTGCATTCAGTGAAATTAAAGTTTTCGTTTACATAATATGCATATCAGGGCAAATTATTTATAAACGTGTTATCCTCACCTCATAACAAATCAATGGCTCTGTTTATTAGCTCCCAGTATCAATTAAAATGCATAATACCTTGTGGTGTTACGAAATTATATAAATAATATATTCTATATATTTCTTAACATAATATACTTTTCAAATACTTACTGAGAATAACATGTCTTTTATAATATGTCAAACATTCTAGTTTCAATGGATGAGCTTACTTTCAAAATCAATTAATCTTCAAGAATTATTTTTGATCAATATATGTTCATTTTAAATTGCAGGTTATCTATAACCATTTGATGAATTAAGCCTTTTTCAACTGGTTTTCATAGTTCGTACTTATGTTGTTCTGGTACTCCACTGTCCGTGATAGGTTAGGGGAGGGTTGGAATCCCGCAAACATGTGTTACCCCGCCACATTCTGTATATGTGCATGTGTCTTTCCAAAGTCAGGAGCCTGTCATTCAGTGGTTGTCGTTTGTTGTTGGGTTACATATTTGTTTTTCAATTTGTTTTTCGTTCATTTTTTTGTACATAAATAAGGCCTTTGGTTTGCTCGTTTGAACTGTTTTCATTTGTCATTTCGGGGTCTTTGATAGCTGACTATGCGGTATGAGCTTTGCTTATTGTTGAAGGCCGTACGGTGACCTATAGCTGGTAATTTCTGTGCCATTTGGTCTCATGTGGAGAGTTGTCTCATTGGCAACATACCACATCTTCTTTTTTTATATAGAAAGCGGGATCCTGGATCTGCATGGTACAATATCAGATGTATATCGATGAACTTTATAATGTACACAGCCATGTATCACCATCATTGCTGGTGATATGATGGATAAATCTGTTGTAGAGTTGTCACTGACTAAAACGTACTTATAAATATAATTATTTTCTGTGACTGTATCTTGCATTCATTTTTAGGATTTGTATAGATAATTGAGCTGATCCGTAACAATAACATCTCCATGCCTTATATATCATGTACTGTAGTACGCCGCTAGATTAAAACTGACGAGGAAAGGTAACATACGGCCACCGAAATCCACGTGTCACGACATCTCAGTAGCACGAGTTCGAATCCCGGCGAGGGAAGAACAAAAAAATTGCGAAAGCAAATTTACAGATCTAACATCGTTGGGTTGATGTTTAGACAACATGAACTTTATATGTATATAGTGATTTTTTATATACATATCATACTATTATCCGAGCTTTATGTCCCTTGTGCATTGATACTCTGAAATTATATTAATGATTATGTCGGCTTTCAGGAACATGTGTGCGTAATACATGTAACAATACATGTTATATAATTTTGAGACATGGTTCAAACGATTAAAATAATTAATCCTACAATGGGAATTGGTGATTCTATATAAATAGTTTTTTTAAGGTTAGAAAAGCATTATATACTATAAACAGATAATCAGAATATATATATATATATATAATATCTGATCTTAACTTAATATAATTATACCACAAGGTAACGGACTTAACAATTTACTCATTCCACGAAATAAAATTGACAACGGAAATGGAAAATATGTCAAAGATGCAACAACCCGACCATAGAACAGACAACAGCAGAAGGTCACCAATAGCCTATAGGTCTTCAATGCAGCGATAAACTCCCGCACCCGGAGACGTCCTTTAGCTGGCCCCTAAACAAATATATATCACTAGTTCAGTGATAATGGACGTGATATTAAACTCCAAGTTATATACTAGTACAAGAAACTAAAATCACAAAAGCCTATTCTAATAAAGGTTAGATGCTCCTGACTTGGGACAGGCGCAAAAATGCGGCGGGGTTGAACATGTTTTGAGATGTCAAACCTCCCCCTATACCTCTAAACAATGTAGAAAAGTAAACGCATAACAATACGCACAGTAAATTCAGTTCAAGAGAAGTCCGAGTCCGATGCCAAAAGGGGTAACAAAAGGAAATAAACTAAATGACAATAATACATAAATAAAACAGACTACTAGCAGTTACTTACATGCCAGCTCCAGACCTCAATTAAACTGATTGAAAGATTATGTCTTCATTATATGAATATCAGGCAGAATCCCTCCCGTTAGGGGTTTAGTATTAGACCATCATAAAATATATGAGAAGAACATAACCCGCGTCATGCCATCAACAGGTTTTTAAATGACTGTTTAATTCCGATGCAAATAGATATAGGAAGATGTGGTGTGAGTGCCAATAAAACAACTCTCCATCTAAATAACAATTTAAAAAAGTAAACCATTACAAATGTAGTAAGAAGAAGTGAAATTAGAAGATATTCGAAATAATCAAAGCTGGTATATAGACAAAATCCATATTAATATAAAATAACAAAAAAAGCATTATAAACAGTATCAACATGTCGAATTAACAAGAAAATACGATGTGAGAGTACTCACAGTTACTGACAGCTAGTTAAAAGCCAAAAAAAAAATCAAATAAAAAAAAAATCATGCAACAGAGACTATAAATTAAAGACCCTATAAGTGAATCAATATTAAAGCCAAAATATGCAATCTTTAATGACCTGACACCAGTATTATATCTGTATCCCTTCTTAATAAGTCTGTTCAAACGTGTTGTTAGCTTCTGAGTTGAATACTGACATTTTTTGTGCTTTGTAAAGAATATTACCATAAAAGATTGGATGTGAAATATCTGAACGTATAAAAAGTCTGCGCATGCGTGTTGAATTATATTTTCGAATGATGTCCTTGTACCGATGAAAAAATTAAGTAAATGCATGAATAATCGATCGGAGTCGTGATTCTACATCTGACAGTAAAAAAAAATGAAACAATATATAAATTTTTAATTGTGTTCATCACCCCAAGAATGATTGGAATTTGTCAGTTCTAAATATTCCATGCACATGTAGCTTTCAAAATGTAGTCCATACATTTGATCTTACCGTATTGTCGGATTCGTGAACATGACTCCCCTTCAAACACATAATTTTTGTGAAGAAAATCATAAAATACCTTATCTAATTATAACAATTGTCTTTTATAATATACTATGTATTTGTGTTTCGTTTGTCCTATCTCGCTTTGTATTATCTTAATATGTTTGTATATATTTTCTTCTTGTAAACAAGTATGTGTCTGAGGTAATGAATAAATAATGAATCTCATAAAACACACTTGTATTGCTTAGTTTTTAGATTTGTATGCTGTGTTTTGTGTACTATAGTTTGTCTGTTGTTCTGTTTTCTTTTTTAGCCATGGGGTGATGGATATAGTTATATATTTCAAGTAAAATTTGATTCAGGTAGAATTTGACTCCGATCGATTTTACGTTCATCATTTGCAATAAATGTCAGTTTATTTTCGACTCGTGGGTTTGAATGTCCCTCTGGTATCTTTCTCTTCTCTTCCACACTTCCTATCAGTGTGAAATCTCCAGTAATAATAAAAGTTATCAAAGGTACCATGATTATAATTTAGTACGCCAGACGCGCGTTTCGTCGACATAAGACTCATCTGTGACGCTCAACAAGTACAAAGTTGAAGAGCATTACAAATTACTTTTGTACGTCTTTTCGTTGTTTTTTTGTCATGGCTTTGTCTGTTTTTAATCGATTTCAAAATCTTAAAAGCTCCATGGTTTCACTTTATTTTTCACAATGTTTTAACAATTCCTGCATGGCTTTCAAATGTTAAACTGCTTTTCTGATGAAGCTCATTATTACAGCCTGTAAATTACCAGGCTATGGCATACAAGATATAATTGACTAAAATGATCAATAACGTGAAGGTAACTTTTACACATCAGAATCCCAATAGAAAAGCATAGTTAAAAGTTTCAGACACGACAACAAACACAGACTGCTGTTGTCAAATGGAAGTGAATTCCCCATACATTCAATTTCGGACACGTAGAATTCCACGAATGAATTTGAAAAGAACTTAATCTAGTTTTGTTTGTTGGTGTTAATTAAGGTAGATCACAAGTATATATTTTTTGAGACAGATTTTTTTTTTATAATTTGCCAATCTAATTAAAATGAAGATCTCGGAGATCTATATTTTTATTAGATTGTATAATTTGCCAAAATGAAGAATTTTTTATGCTCTTTTCTAAAATTTATAAAAAGTATGGGTCACCGTGCTATTTTTCAAGCTATGAGTCTTTGAAAATTTGGTTAGTTTGTTCATAAAAAAACACATTATTGTGCATAAAAAAAAATCTATGAGATAGAATTTTGAAATAAATTGTGAGATGAAAGGTTTCATATTTTTTTTTTAAATAAAAATAAAACATGGTGTCACCGAACTTTTTTTCTTGCTACAAGTAAAAATAAAAAATTCCCTATAAGCCCAGTATAAATTATGTACTTAAAGAGTTAACTCCCCTTAAATAGCTCATTTGAAAAAAAATGATTTTAAAACCAAAATCAAATATATTTGTTACAATATTTTTTATAATAAGATTAGTTAACAAGTTTTCCTCAAATAGAAAAAACAGTTTACCCATTGAATTGCAAATTTGTCTCCAAATTTGCAGATTTAGGCAAATAACTAGACCGATTTTGTACTGTGATTGTAAATCCAAGATGGCGGTATACCATGACAAGACTGTAAATGACGTTCATGGAGAGTATAATGACAGTAAGAACTCTTCACCAAATCTATAAAGGCATATTCAATTTTAAAGGCTAAACAAAACTTTATTCGAAACAAAACCTAGAGTTTCCTTTACCTCGATAATGCCAACAATCTTATTCTATGAACCTAGTTTGACGATTCATATCAGGACTATGGCAAGCCGTTTTAGTATTTATTCCAATTTCAAGATATCTCCTATTATATATAAGATATCTCCTTTAATATATAAGATATCTTATATAATTTCATTTTTATAAGATATCTCCTTAAGTTTATAAGATATCTCCTAAATGTTATAAGATATCTTATATCGTTTATAAGATATCTTATATACTTTAAAAGATATCTCCTAAAGTTTATAAGATATCTTATAAAGTATATGCGATATCTTGAAAACAACTTTCATATAAGATATCTTATATAATTAATAAGATATTTTATATAGTTTATAAGATATCTTATATAGTTTATAAGATATCTTATATAGTTTATAAGCTATCTTATATAGTTTATGAGATATCTTATAAAGACAATTATATAAGATATCATAAACTATATAAGATATCTTATAAACTATATAAGATATATAAACTATATAAGATATCTTATACACTATATAAGATATATTATAAACTTTAGGAGATATCTTATAAACTAAATAAGATATCTCCTATAATATATAAGATATCTTAATATTTTTATGAGATATCTTATATATTATATGAGATATCTTATATATTATATAAGATATCTCCTAAAATTTATAAGATATCGTATATACTTTATAAGATATCTTCTAAAGTTTATAAGATATCTTATAAAGTATACGAAATATCTTATAATAGATATAGGAAGATGTGGTGTGAGTGCCAATGAGACAACTCTCCATCCAAATAACAATTTAAAAATTAAACCATTATAGCAATTTTTATATAAGATATCTTATAAAGTTTATAAGATATCTTATAAACTATATAAGATAGTTTATAAGATATCGTATATAGTTTATAAGATATCTTATAAAGTTTGTAAGATATCTTATAAAGTTTATAAGATATCTTATATAGTTTATGAGATATCTTGAAGTAAGAATAAATAGCAAAACGGCTTGCCATACAGGACTCTTTTCCAACACTGGTGATCACAAGTTGTTTTCCTTGTTGTACTTTCCTCCAGCAACGAATCACATCCTGTTATACACTGTCTAGATCTAAACGTGTTTAGGATTGTGTTTTATTTCTAAACACATTTCTCAGTAAGCACAATATATTTAAACGTGACTTAAATTTAAACACGTTTAAAAATGAAAGTGTTTAGAAATTAAACACATATTTCTAAGCTAACCACGATTCTAAACACGATCCTAAACAAAATTCTAAACACAATCCTAAACACACGTTTAGCCTAGACTTGCTACAATTCCCTTTCTAATATTTCTCTCTTACTAATTTATATGTTTACTGATAAGTGCCAGCTTACTGATTGCCCTTGCCTCCTGCAGATGTCAGTATAATTGTAATCTCCTAGTTATAGTAGTAAAATTATTAAAGGGGCAAAATAATAATAATTAGGAAGGGACATGTAGCAAGTCTAACGTTTAGCCCGAAACATGTAAAATTAAAGTGCGCAAAATATGTCACGGCTTAGAATGATCTAAACACCATTTTTACAGTATAGAAGAGACTATTCTTCTCATTGGAATAGAAAATGATATTCATCCTCCACATTGTTCTCTTCCAAAAAATAGATTTAAATGTATTATAAGTTAACCATCTGAATGCTTTATCAGTTCATTGTAACATAAATTGGATTTTTTCGTTTGATTTTTTTATGAAATAATTTGCTTAAAAAGTGTGGTCAGGGAAAACCATGGTATATTATATGCAAATTAATGTTGTACCATACTTTGCTAATTAAATATGCAACTCAACTAGAATTCAAAGGAAAAAAGGCGGAGCTTCAGCCATGGTATAACATATTCATGTTCATGTTATTCCATGGCTGAAGCTCCACCTTTTTTTTAAATGTATCCGCCTCTTAAATATTTAGGAAACTGTTAAACGTACTAAAAGGTCAAGATCTTCATTTGTTTTCATTTCATAACAAAAAGCAATAAATTATGTGTACCCAAATCTTAGAAACCTTTTTCAAACTATATAGGATTGTTACGAATTCCCCTTATTTTTGAAACAATTACTTAATGTTTCTTCTTCAAGTTGTGAAAAAAATGAAATGTGAAACTATCATTTCCTTTGCGAAGATCCAATTAAATTTCGATTTAAAAAGGGGGTACCTATAGAAAAGGAATAAATATCAGCTACAAATATCTGTGAAAAAAACGATTTTTTGCGATCAATTAGGGGAACGTACAGTATCTACACACCCTGGATCCGCTACTGTTTAAATACAGTGTTTTATCATTAAAATTGTGTTTTAATAATTATTCTAATAATCGAATTAATAAAATAACGGAAGAAAGTAGTTTGTACGACGAAAACTAGAAATGTATAAATATGCATTTTTCAATGAGATGAAAATTCTGTAAAATATGATTAATTTGTATGATACTTGAAAACAAAAAAAAACAATTCTTACCGTCATTAGAATAATTATTTAATCCTTATCCGACGCTGGAATCCGATATTTTTGTTTACCTCAGTCTGATGACATTATGAAATTACTTGCGCAAACAACCATACACGGGGCGCAAAACTAATTAAAATCGGGAAAATCTGACATTTTCTTTCCTTTTTGCAAATTCAGGGGTTCTATTACATGAAATACACAGAAGATCATACACGAGGCGCAAAAGTGACTTGCGCGAGCTTCCATTTCATTGGATAAAACTGTAACGTGATCAATTTCCGATATTAGTTGAAGGTCTTGAAGCTGTCAATCATTTTATTTATATTACAAATTTTATATACCATGTGTCTTACTCATTAACATATTTAAACAAACTCATCCTTCGGATTCGTTTGTTTAAATATGTTAACTCGTAAAAACCATGGTATATATAGTCCATGTTTTATAAGGCTATACAATATTTGTTTATATAAGCTTTGAAGCTATTAATTGTTGGTCATGATAAGGATATATGATATATGTGTGGGATCATTTCAAGAATTGACTTCATAGTGCCCGGTGCATTACGTGTGCGCGCATTACCATTACATTTGCGCGCAAAAATCATTACGTTTGCGCGCATTACCATTACATTTGCGCGCAAAAATCATTACGTTTGCGCGCAGCTTTTGATTACATTTGCGCGCATTTTTTGACAGGTAAACTCAGGTAAAATACATGTAATAGTACTTATTTATTTCTTAATTTGTGTAATTATTTACAAGTATTAGTACCCCTTTCGTAAGTCTAAGTCCTCTGTTTACCAACGTGGAGTGATTTCGAGCAGTATAACTCCGTTTTATTATGCACATGCACACGCACTAAATCATAGAAATATGTACATATATGATTCCTTTTTGTTTGTTTTGAATTCTAAATTTCATCCATAGTGTTGTGAACGTCATCTCTTGACTTTGGTAGAGTTTGTTTATTCCTTGTTCCTTTTTCGGTAGATAGCCATGGTCAAACTCTTCTGGTCTTTTTCAATAAATGTTTCTTCTTCTGAATGAATTTACATGTATGCCATAAGCTTTAATGAGGATTATCATGGTCACTTTATTCTTAGTTTTATAATTATAAATGAACAACATATTATTTAAATTAACAAATATTTTCAAAATTAATAATTCAAAGCCACATTTATCATGAAAATAAAAAAAAGATATAGTCATTTATAATTTAATTTAATTTTTATTTAAATTTTTACCTGAGCTTACCTGTAAAATGAATGCGCGCAATTGTAATCAAAAGCTGTGCGCAAACGTAAAACTTTTTAATCCTCAAATGCGCGCAAACGTAGTGCGCCCATAGCCATACCGGGCAAGATGTTTTTTTTATAAATAAAATAGATAGTGTGATGTGACATAAGCATCTTTGAAAAGAGTTAATTTGAAATCAAGATTTTCCAAGAGATACCAGTAAATTAACATAGATTTGATTATATTATAAAATAATGGAAATCGCCCTGTAGTTCAGATAAAATTCCAAAATTAGTGGATTTTTTATGATCACCTAAAAAAGTTTACAAAGTTTATGTAGTCGCTCACATTCAAAACTGGAATAGATTTTATCAAATGATTAAGTTCCATTTCTGAATCTTGCTGAGAATGGGTTAAAAGTTCCACATATTTCATACCCATTTAGGTCGGAGTATTGGAGTTATGGTTTGATCAAATACATGTAAGCTGGTATTTATGCTTTGAATAAGTGATAACAAATTCTTACACAATTTATTATAAGCTTTCAAAAGCTTTTTATACAGTAAAGTCTGAGCATATGAAAATGACCCTGATGCACTGAAGTGCAAACCATGATATATATAATTATTAACACTATCAACCAACACAGTATATATTCGTCTTAAATTTAGCCCAACAATGTGAGATCTTCAAATTTGAGTTATCATTGTTTTGTTTTTTCCCTCAGCGGGATCCGAACCCTTGTTTCTGTGACATTGTGGTATCACCGTCTGCAATTATGCTGTGTTTGGTCACTACATTTCTGCACATAATGATTTCCATGCACTCGTTTCACTTAAATTTGAGTATGTTTTTCTCTTTAAGATGTTTATCTAGATCTGTTCAAATATTGCTTTTTCTGTTCAGACAGTTTGTATACAAAATGAGTTCTCACAACTTTTACTGGAATGGTTGTAAATGGCATAGTATATATCTGTTATTCAAGTTGCAAGACATATTGATTGAATAGACGGTTCTGGTCAAGGCACAGTACGGTTCGTTCTTGTACATTTTGTAGATCGCGGATTATCCTTTCTCGCTTAAAATGAAATTGTCAAATATGACAATCTCTTGTCTTTGGTTTTCAATCTGATCCTTGTCTACCATTGTCATTGATATGCCTAATGTATCAGTTATGTTCCTCGATCCTTTAAAATGCCTCCCATGCAGTATATATATAAATATAGTAATAATTTTACGATATGAAAAAAATAAAACTACTAATTTGATCATTGGATAAAGAAAAGTTGCAGGAAAAATATAAGAAATGGATAAAAAAGTTACTAATATTCAAAGACCTGCAATGAAATCCATTTTGCCTGGAACATTATATGCGAACCAGTCACAAGTTCAATGAAACTGAATTATAGTTTTTGTTTCACATTGTACGCGGAAAAGGATAGCCAAAGAATTACACTAAAAGAGGCAATTTTTAGTTTCTTATTGTTGACTTTTCCTTATTTGATGGTGATGTTACTTTTGTCCCATCTTACGGTATGCATAATTTTGAACTCGTATCCCCATGACTTAGTGACAATTTACATTTCAAAAAACGTGCTTTACCTTTTCTAAAACATGATTTAGTATAAATATGCAAATCTACTGCTAGCATGCGATATATACCAAAAGAAAGCTTATTTTGAAAGTCATCGATTCGTAACTAATGATATCTAACTGTGGATGGGGTTCACAGAAGAAAATATAATGGACAAAAAAAATAAGAATAGAGAAAAACGGGGATCAAAAAATAAACAATCGATTTGATCAGTTGATCCCTGAGTTTGTTATTTTGCTTTTGTTGTATAATTAATGTAACACCACTGTCATATGTTAGGAAAACGTTGCCGAATGCTCACAATCATGGTGCATGTCCGTCATAATGGTTTTTCGTAAATTGTTTTGTTATGAATTAGACAGTTTTCTCAAATAAATTGTTTCATATTTTCCTGTTGGAGCATTTCAATTCATAGCGACTAAGCCGACTAAATATTCGGTATGGGTTTTGGTTCGTTAATTATTGGCTGCCGTACGGATGCCTATAATTGCCGCCTGCATCAGGCACTTCGTTTGAACATTTTTTGGAATAGTTCTTGCATTGGTAATCACACCACATCTCCGTATTATTATAAAAACAATAATGATGAGAAAACAATGAGAATTCAAAACAATCAGTTAATATTCAATATTCATTCAATATTGGAATCAAACGTTCGGTCATTATTATCAGTAATAATAATCATCATGAAACTTACATTAACACTGAGTTAGATATTTTAACAGATTGTTTAAATGTATACACTATCAAATTTTAAAACTAATTTTAAAATTTTAATTATTGGTGAAATTTTCAAAATTTATAAAAAATGTAATTTTGACTGAAATTCAATTTGAGTTCGAACTGTATATAAAAAGTATTTAAAAAAATAACACTCTGTCTTATATTCCGACTTCATGTTGGACATATCTATCTTCTTTTTGATTTTTGACGGCGGGTGACTTGTTTTTCACTCTTATGAATCTAAAAAGTAACTCACGGTTTTTATAGAAAAATAAGCATGATAAAGAAAACACGATATAGATATGCGTCAACGTCGTAAAAAAATGGAAAACAACACGTTTTATAATTTATTGCGTCCGAAGCGCTTTTCTGGATTTACCTTCATCAGGAACGCTCAAAGCCAAACATTTGAAATCCGAAGATGTATAAGTACCGAAAATCGTTGAAGAGCTATATGTCAAAAATACCTAAAATAAATAGCCAAATTCGTCTAAAGCCAACTTTGCCTGAGGGAGTTGAAACCTTAGTTTTATAATAATTTCAAAAATTTATAAACAGACAATTTAAGTAAAGTTTGTTAAATTATGTCAGTACCGAAGCACTGACTACTGAGCTGATGATACCCTCGGGAACTGATAGTCCACCAGCAGGGTGTGTTCCCATTTGGCCTTAGTTGTGAATTACAGGTAAAAAAGGTAAAAAATATACTAAGGCGATATGGGAATTGAACTAATTAAGGCGAAATGTGAATTTAGATAAAAAAAATAAATAAACAAATTAAACCAGCAGAGGTATCGACCCAGTGATGTAAAAAATGGAAAACAACACGTTTTATAATTTATTGGGTCCGAAGCGCTTTTCAGGATTTACCTTCAACTGATGAGACAACTCTGATTTTTGTTTAATGTAGGGGTCAGGTACGTCGAGAATTTTTTGTTTCCATTTATTCAAATAGCAGACAAAGATTTTTTTTATTGTATAAGCCTAACTTCAAAATATTTATTGGTTTTTTTTCCAGGAGCGGGCGAGCGAGTAAAAAAAAACAACCCAAAAAATAGATTAGTTTTGACTTACACAATTTATGGATGAATAATTAAGTTATCTGTATACTTTTTTATTCGAACAAAGAAGCAAATGAGACAAAAAATGAATTAAAATGCGTTGAAAACAGTGACGAAATGGAAACGTAGCTTAGCTCATTGTCATAGTTGTCTGCTCCTGCGCACATCAGTTCATCCGGGGCTTTTCATGGTACATTTGTAATGGCGGTCAAGGTGGCAACTTAGCATGAGTTTATGAAACGCAGAGTTTATTTTATTAGTGCTACAATTATAAACTATAACCAGTTATTGCGTTTGAATTGACCGCAGAAATGCAGAATGGTAATCAAGATGATAATTCAGAAGAAAACAATGAAATGCGAACCGTTGAAATCGAGCAAGGCAGTCAGACGGGGTCATCTTCCGAAGAAAAGTCTGACAATGCGCCTACAGCTCAGTCAACATTTGGGCCCGATATATCTGCAAGCGACGACGATGATAATTCAGATGTACGTATGAACTAATTAAAGATTAACGGTTGTCATTTGATAATTTAGTTGAAATATGCGACCAGATTTAGGGACAGGAAGCCATTGGTTATCCGGAACATGTGACCCTAGAATCCATGATTACAAGAGAAGAAATTCAATATTAGTAAAATGGATAAATTATGCCACGAGAAATATGTTTTTGAATTGAAATCAATACATATTGCAATTTTGTAACTTACTAGATACAAATGAAGCCCTGAAATGAAGTCATTATCCTTACCTCCATTCATAATCATAATCCCTACAAATAAAAAAAAGCCAAAATCACCATGCATGCACAGTCCTCTTATTTTATGATCTTAACAGTTGTTTTACATAATAATGAATTCAACCATATTTAATTACTTTTCGCATGGATCATGTCGATTAGAATTGAAGCTTTATCATTTTAATGTGTTGGCTGTTGAACACTGGATTGTACCTTTCTAGAAGCATGCAAGATTTTCCCACCAATTATCGAGTACATGTGTACTAAATGTAATTTCCAAAAGTCAACTGTATATTTGGTTGACATTTGTTTTGGAAAGATGTAATCATGAACAATCATTGTCTAAATTCAACCACGTTTTTTCACCTCCTTTACAGGAGATCGGTAACTAGCATTTAGATACGACCACGATAACAATAGACGTATTTACACTTGTATGCAAATTTGTCCGCCATTACATAACATCACACAGGTTCCCGTAAACTTTGACTTCATAATTCAAAGCATATGACGTCACAACCAAAAAGTGATTGTTGCTTGACGTCAAAAGGTTATTTGGAGGTGATATAAGGTCATTCGGAGGCACAATGCAGCTAAATACCAAAAGTGTAAATACGTTTATCGGCAGCTCTCGGACATTTAGTAAACTTACAGCGTAAATGAACGAGGTGTTACATTATGGTCATTTGCACTGTTTTCTCGTGGTCACGTGATAATCTTTGAAAATGAAAGGCAACATGGAGAAATCATGTCTCTGTGAAAAATGTTAAAATATAGAAAATTAAAGGTTTGGCAGGTAGGTGAAACTTACATTAATGATGAGATAAATGAAAACTGAAGAGATTGATGCCCAATTTATATAATTCCAAGGCCCTCAGTCGGCTCCAGAAGCGGCTCCAGAAGCGAGGAAGTAGCGCATCTATTTTGGGTGGGCAAATATCCACTTTTTGAAATGGGACAAGCTCTGATGACCCACGGCCCCAGCTTGTCTGGCTTAACAGCTGTCGGACGTCAGAGCAATCTTGGACTAGTAAAACTGATGTAAAATTTGAAATAACTTTTAGTGTGTGTATCAATCACTGAACAGGTAAATTTTGTTGACAGGACAAACATGTTACTTGGCAGTGTTCAATGTTACACAAAATATCAGAAAAGTCTTTTAATCAGCAAATATGAAACAACTGTATTTTTTAACCTTCACTCTTAGTTTTCTTCAGTATTTGGTGCTATTAAAGAAAAGAATTACCTCTTACTTTTTATAAGCTGCAAGAAACAGTAGATTCCTGAGTTGATTCCTTCCCACTTTAAGTTTGTTTTGGTTGAAGATGTATGTTGTTCTGGCCTCATCAACATGAAACTTTGTCAGTAATTAAATAGGTCAATTTACAGAGAAATTATACTAGGACCGGTAATTGTCCCTATGAAGTCAAGTCCAAGTGTACGGATTCACATCTTATCCTAAAACAGTAAAAGGATATAAATGTAATAGTTGCAATATTGTTAGAAGCAGATGTTGTCACACCACAAGTGGCTGAAGTAAACACTTCTCTTTAGGGCTCGCCACTTCTTTCTGTCAGAAGAGAATTCGCTTCTAGTGAGCCCTATATTTACTTCTGATTAGTATCCTTAGATTGACATAGTGTAAGAAATTGTTGGATAGTAAACAGGATTACTATCAAGAATTGATTAGAACTTGGACCTAAAAGGTTAGAATTAAACAAGCAGCAGATGTTTTTTTATTCCATCAGTTCTGATGTTACATTATTGTTTGTTTCACATATTTTATAATAGATAACATTTTTTTTTGCAGATTGGGTCCTTTATTATGGACAATGAAATAGATGATGATCAGGACTTGGAACCTACTAAATTCCTTTTACCAACTGAAGGCATAGAAAATGCTAACATTCCTTCCATTGACCCTGAGACCCATGCCAGACTTGAAGCTTTACTAGAAGCTGCTGGTAAGTTCCATAATATTCAATAGAAATCTTTTTAATTACATAACTGCAGTGGTGATCCAGAAATTTTCATAAGTGGGGCCATGCTTGAGTCATTCCCTATATAATCAACCATTTTTTTTCCAGAAAAAGGGGGGGGCTGGGCCTCCCCTAAGTCTGTCCCTGAACTGAGCTGTAAATCTTTCAATATTACAGACAGTTATTTCCAATTCACTATGACTCAGTTTAACTCAAACCATTATAACAAATTTACTTGTAAAGGAATCACTTGCATGTATTAGATACACCTTGAGGGTTTAAGCTCAGTGTATCCAAGAGGTTATTGTAAATGCGAATGATAGTTTTCACTAAATAAGGACAGGTCTTTCAACGAATTGACCATATGTTATTGAAAGCATGAAAAGAGCTGATTTTTTTTAATGACATCTTTGTGCAAATATGAAAAAAGAAATTTGGTATTGTTGTTAATGATACTGACCTACAAAAGTGAAAAGGACAAGCATGTTAACATCAGGCCATCATTATGTATATCTACAATAACAGGCTCACCACACCATAGATAAATTATATGAATATTCAGCGATAGACACATAAAAATGGGAATGATTCCAGTAACCCAACTGACCCTAGGTCAAACCCTCTAGAACTTTTTTTCAATCTTGATTATTTTTTGTGGAATCCAAATGTGTATTTTAATTTTAACTAAATTCACAGACTTCAGTTAGGCCGAGAAAAAAAAGACCTGTGTTTCCGGTAACCCGACAGACCCTGTTTTTTTAGCCCAGACCCTAACTTTTTTATTGGATCTTCCAAAAAAAATTTAAAAAAAATTATCAACCAACCCTGTTTTTGACACAGGCTTCTGATAGATGACATAATATTTTTTCTCTCTTGCTTCCTCTTGCATAGAAAGCCAGTAAAACATTTTATTAATGTCAAAAGGTATTCCAGATAGGTTAAAATCCAAGAAATTTGCACAACAGGTGCTTCAAAAACATTATTTGGTGCTATTGAAGAAAATAATTACCTCTTACTTTTTATAAGCTGCAAGAAACAGTAGATTCCTGAGTTGATTCCTTCCCACTTTAAGTTTGTTTTGGTTGAAGATGTATGTTGTTCTGGCCTCATCAACATGAAACTTTGTCAGTAATTAAATAGGTCAATTTACAGAGAAATTATACTAGGACCGGTAATTGTCCCTACAGACTTCAGTTAGGCCGAGAAAAAAAAGACCTGTGTTTCCGGTAACCCGACAGACCCTGTTTTTTAGCCCAGACCCTAACTTATCATTGCAAATGGCACACTTCCGGTTTTTGAAACTAATTACAGATCTGGACTTGGAAAAACCATGATTATTTTCCGGATTTCATTTACGATGTCAAAAAAAAAAAAAAAAAAGAATTCCGACCTACCGACCCTATTTTTCAAAATGATGTTATCGGAAACACATATCTTTTTTTTTAGGCCGTATCTAAATTTCCATTAGAAGTTTCCACTATGGCAGATTAAGTGCAAGAAATTCTTAACAAAATCTGAATGTAACATAATAATCTTAAAACTTAACATGTCTGTTTATTTAACAAACAAACATAAAAAAGGGTGAAGTTCTTGTAAGGGTTGGTATAATACTGGAAGGGAACTCTGTAAACAGAAAATATTTTTCTGGATTGTCATAATAAAAAAATTAAATGCTGCCTAACTAACACTATCTTTTTAGAGGGTGTAACTGGAATCACCAGTGACCTATATATTTTTATTTCACCCAAAATTTATGTATTGAATGTAAAGGATAAATGTTTATTAAAATATCAGCCGAAAAAATGTTTTTTCACTTATATTTGAAATTTTGATTTCAGGAATAGGAAAGTTGTCAACAGCTGATGGAAAAGCATTAACCGACCCGGAAGTATTACGGAAGTTAACATCATCTGTTAGCTGTGCTCTTGATGAAGCTGCACAAGCTCTGCACAGAATGAGAGCTGAACAACAAGGACAGATAGCTGGTGCTGAAGGGTAGGTCACAGTATATTTTCACAGATCCTTGTTGGATCTCTGATAATATTAGCTTGATTGAAATTGTAACTCTGAAATAAAATGATAGAACAGTGAGTTTTACAAACTTCAACTTCATATCATGTTGCCAAACCCTGTATTTTGTAGTTAAATAAAACAAAAAGGAAATAAGTTAGATACAATGGCAAAAGTTAACCTTGCCATTGCACACTATAAACATTCATTTATTTTTTTCAGATGTAGATCATTAGCAGAAGCATGTAGTGATGGAGATGTTCCTACTGTAAGAAAACTACTTCATGAAGGTGGCAGTGTTCATGAAACCACAGAGGAAGGAGAAAGTTTACTCTCACTAGCATGTTCAGCTGGATACTATGAACTAGCTCAGGTAGGTTCCTAAAAATGAATTATTTCATTTGTCAGACCTAAGAGCAGAAAATAGCCAATGGTCTCCAATGGGTCTTTGAGGGCCTATTTTTATAGTGACTAACAGCAATGTCATGTTCAACGAGTTTTGGTCAATGTCAACCAGATGTACTAGACGAAAAATATTGTACTACTTTGATATATTTTGTAAACAAATTATGTAACTAAATTTTGTAAATGTAAATGTATGTATCACATTTAAGTTGGAGTTTTACACCAAATAATTGGCTACCTTTTTAGATACTTGTTTCAATGAAATTTATTTAACTAACAAAATTAAAGAAAATGTAAAATCATTTCTACATTGGAACTTAATAAATTTCTTTCTATTAAATAGGTTCTGCTAGCAATGAAGGCAAATGTTGAGGACAGGGGAATCAAGGGAGATTGTACACCATTGATGGAGGCTGCCAGTGGGGGATATGTTGACATTGTAAAACTGCTGATTTCTCATGGAGCAGATGTCAATGCCCAGTCTTCAGCGGGTAAATATGGTAAACATGTCCACTTTCAAATGACACACAAAATTTGCTTTGATTCATGAATCTTGAAGAACACAAATCGACTGTTTAGAATAACATATAGTGTCTTTGATTTGACTAAATTAAAAATAACATATAGTTTCTTTGACTTTGATTTGACTTAATTAAAATGAGCTGTAAAACATGTACATGTGTGCAAAGTCAGTGAATCAAAGCATAAGTTCAAGGTCATTTTGAAAGTGCATAGTCAATATTTTGCAGACTTAAACTGACTTAAGATTTTCAGATAAAAGTGACTCAAAAAAGGTGAAGACAGTTAACTGTATATTATGTTTTAACAACCATCAGTAACAAATAAATGTCTGCAAATCATCCTGACATTTTGTCTACGTTTAAAATAAGTCTATGATGAAAGGTTTCCATTTTATTGACCACATCTTTAATGTGTAATAAATATGGATTTATATATGATAATGGAGATTAAGCGTTAGACCATGACTTTAACATGCACTATATTTGTGCTTTATTTACCTGTTTATATTGAATGGTATTCCTTTGAATTCAGGAAACACACCATTACATTATGCTGCCTGTGGTGGCTATGAAGATGTGGTACAGGTTCTCATTGAGGCTGGTGCAAATGTTGAACAGCATAATGAAAATGGACATACACCTCTGATGGAATCAGCTAGTGCGGGTCATGTTGGTGTAGCCAGGATCTTACTTAATGCTGGTGCCGGAATTAACACCCATTCCAATGAATTCAAAGAAAGTGCTCTCACACTGGCTTGCTACAAAGGTCAGTTGATCATGACAGTTGAACTGTGAAGAAACATTTATCCATTGAGATATTGAAATTATTTAAATGTAACAAACTTTTTAATTATCCTGTATTATGAGTTTTATAAATTGAACTTCATGGAATTTTCAACATGATTTTACACTACTTAAATAGGAAATTTTAGCAATAATAGCTTGGCTTGGAACCAAATAAATAAGTCGAGGTAGAGTAACATTTCTTCCTTTGGACTTCATCTTGTGAACTAGCACACTAAAGAATTCTTTTATACTGTCAAAGCATAAAATAACTTGATTGTATTTAATTCTTACAGGACATCTTGAAATGGTTAAATTTTTGTTAGAAGCTGGGGCAGACCAGGAACATAAGACAGATGAGATGCATACAGCTCTGATGGAGGCATCAATGGATGGGCATGTAGAAGTAGCTAGGTTACTTCTAGACAGTGGTGCTCAGGTGATTAGATATTTTGACTTGTTTTAATAGGAATACTAGTGCTACAAACCTGAATGTCCATTTTTTGGTGTGTAAAAAAGTGATAAAAACATTTGTCAATTTAGCTACTGAAATCAATGTGTAAAAGTTTTTGTCTCTTATTTAGGTCATATTGATAGAAGATAGAATGGCACTAAAATATTTTCTGTAAATTTTAGGTGAACATGCCAGCTGACAGTTTTGAATCCCCACTGACCTTAGCAGCATGTGGAGGTCATGTAGAACTGGCAAGTTTGTTGATTGAGAGGGGAGCTAACTTGGAAGAAGTCAATGATGAAGGTTATACTCCACTGATGGAAGCTGCTAGAGAGGGGCATGAAGAAATGGTGGCTCTTCTTTTAGCTCATGGTTAGTTAACCTTTTACCATTGGAAATACAGAATATACAATGCTATCCATAAATCTGAATCACAAAAGTTAAAAAAAAATCATTTTAATGTTTAAAAATGTTGATATCACTGAAATTTCTATTCTGTATTGCTAATTTTATTGGAAGACAAGTGTAGAAAACAACAATTTAACAAGAAGAATCGGAAAGTCAGTTATCCCATGAATGCAATAACGGTTGATGCATATGGATGCATCTGATCTTTTTCCAAATTCAGATTTAACCACAAAACTGTTTTACTTGATATACACCATACTATGATGTCAGCACATCTAGACACTATTTAAACTGTTTTATCCACACTTTCATTTACTTTGGCTTGAGTCTACACTTTGGGAATATAGACAATACAAAAATGCAAACTATATCAGCCTTTTAATTCTGAAGGCATAGCTATTTGCTGGCTAATACATCACCAAGATGGCAACATTAGATTATAATTTTGCTGATATTAATGTTTGTACACTCTTAAAGAGGTTTACAGAACAAAAAGAAAATTGGCATAAATCTTATTTTTGTGTAAAATAAACAAAATAATTGCAATTACTTATTTAAAGATGTATTTTATAAGTTATTTAATTATTTTCAGGTGCTGACATCAATGCACAGACTGAGGAAACCCAGGAGACGGCCTTGACCTTGGCATGTTGTGGGGGATTCTTGGATGTTGCAGACTTTCTGATCAAAGCAGGAGCTGACTATGAACTTGGATGTAGTACACCTCTCATGGAGGCTGCCCAGGAGGGCCATCTTGAACTTGTCAAGTACCTGTTAAAAGCTGGTAAGAATTGATTGTTTTGAAGTGAGGAAAATAATTAAGTAATTACTGAGTTTACTTTCTTTTTGCTATAAGGATTATTTAAGGGTAATTGCAGAGGGATTATATTCATATGGAGATAATCATTCAGTTACAACGCATTATACTGTTAAGGAAAATAGTATTTTGATATATGAATTAAATAGTGGTCAAAGTTTTACTTGATACATTTTATATATATTAATGTTTATGTTTTCAGGTTCCAATGTGCATGCCCAGACAGGAACAGGTGATACAGCTCTGACATATGCCTGTGAGAATGGACATACAGATGTTGCTGAAGTCTTGTTGCAGCATGGAGCTGAACTGGTAAGTTTTAAGAATTAAGTAGTACACTGTATTGGCATAAGCCAAAACAGCTACTTCATGCAGGAAATAGCAAAAAGAACAACTTAAAATAAGAGGGCTTAATTTGAATTTTAAGGTTGAAATTCCCACAGTTAGTGAAAAGTTTGTTTATTGATAATACCAAAGAAATTAATAATTAATTCTACTTTAGATGTTGATTTTCTAAAATATTATGATAAATGGTGTGCTAATTTCATTTGGCTTGTAATATACACTGGTGAATGAATTTGGTACATGTAAATGTGATGTCTGATAATTTCAAGATATTATTAAAGTATGTAAGGGATAATCCATTATATCAAAAACCTGTAGTTTGCTAAAGTTTTGTTACTGCACACTGTTCTTCTTTCAAACTTTATTTGTTCTATATAATAAGAGTACATTTAGAAATATTACTTGACAGGAGCATGAATCAGAGGGAGGTAGAACCCCATTGATGAAAGCTGCTAGAGCCGGATATCTCTGTACTGTCCAGTTTCTTATCAGTAAAGGTATACTTTCTATTTTGATATCTCATTAAAATAAATCTGAGACTATGTGGAAACTTTAAAACAAATGTTATTCTAAACGAAAAAATCTTTAAATGGATTATGTTGTCCTTTATATTATCAGATCCTAGTGAAAGAAGTATTCTGGAATGGTTATTTTATGCAGAAGACATATAACAGTCGTTGTTTCTGAAGGAAAAAAAGAGTATATAATATGTGTCGATAAGAACGAATATTATAACAATGTTTATAACACAGTGTCTTAGGGCTATTCCAGAAAAAATGTATGGGGTTGGGGGGTTGGAAGGCACGTTGTATCAATAATACATGGGTGATGGGTATCAGAGCAACTTCTCACACTATAATGCACTATAATTCTCAACTTTAGTCAATAGAAACGAACATACCTTGAACATAATATCTTAAAAGAATTAAATAATTACTGAAACTAATTATTCGTAACAGAACATAGTTATTTACTCATGATATTTGTGTTTAAGGTGCTGATGTGAACAGAGCTACATCCACTAATGATCACACAGTTCTGTCACTGGCCTGTGCAGGAGGACACTTAGCTGTAGTAGAACTGCTTTTAGCACATGGAGCAGACTTCATTCATAAACTCAAGGTAAAAATTCTATTATTTCTGTTCATATTTGAATACATTTTTGCCAATGATGCTTTAACATATCGCTTACATTAAAATTGAAGATTGTTAGTGGTCCAATTTTATGTTGCTGTTTTCTTTTGTCATTATATTTTGTTTGACTCAATACTCAGTTTGATAAGATCTATACATGTTTGATGTTAATAATGTTTATAAATGCCATAAAAAAAAACTAATGTTTACTTTTGATTTATATATAGTTTCAACAGAATCTTGTAGTGATATCATTTTCTGCGGCATTTCTGATTTCTTATCTAAATGTTCTAGCAGCTTGAAAAAGTCCTGGAATTCTTACAATAATGAATTATTAATGAATTAAAATGTATCTTTGATAGGATGGCTCAACCATGATAATAGAAGCTGCTAAAGGTGGACATACCCAGGTTGTGAAACTGTTATTAGAACCCCCTAACAGAGTCCTGATGAATGGATCACCAGAGCTTGAACTACTGCCAGAGCCACATCTTAATGAGGTAAGTTATTAGAACCCCCTAACAGAGTCCTGATGAATGGATCACCAGAGCTTGAACTACTGCCAGAGCCACATCTTAATGAGGTAAGTTATTAGAACCCCCTAACAGAGTCCTGATGAATGGATCACCAGAGCTTGAACTACTGCCAGAGCCACATCTTAATGAGGTAAGTTATTAGAACCCCCTAACAGAGTCCTGATGAATGGATCACCAGAGCTTGAACTACTGCCAGAGCCACATCTTAATGAGGTAAGTTATTAGAACCCCCTAACAGAGTCCTGATGAATGGATCACCAGAGCTTGAACTACTGCCAGAGCCACATCTTAATGAGGTAACAGTGATATTGTTTACCTTAAATTAGTGGAGAATAAAGGCTTTTTCCCCTGGAGAAAAATCCCAATTTGAAAAAAAAATGGCTGAAAATTATTCCCCAAAAGACCACTTTTTCCCCAAACAGTGCAGTCTTAGTAGTATTTGTGCATAAATTCAATAGAAAAACAGTCATTTGAACATTTTTCATGCCCAAAATGCCTATATGTGCAGATTTGAGGATCTATTTATGTATAATCACTGACTATAAGGGGTCTTATTTCAAAGCAAGAGTTTACTCTTGAAAGCGAGTCGGTAAATTGAAGTTTCAGTCAAATTTGAGGTTTATTTTAAATTTCCCAATTTGATAAAAATGATGCATATTTTCCCAATAAAAAAGGGCAGAGGTAGTTTTTAAAAAAGCCAACAATATCACTGGGTAAGTTATTAGAACCCCCTAACAGAGTCCTGATGAATGGGTCACCAGAGCTTGAACTACTGCCAGAGCCACATCTTAATGAGGTAAGTTATTAGAACCCCCTAACAGAGTGCTGATGAATGGATCACCAGAGCTTGAACTACTGCCAGAGCCACATCTTAATGAGGTAAGTTATAAGAATCCCCTAACAGAGTCCTGATGAATGGATCACCAGAGCTTGAATTACTGCCAGAGCCACATCTTAATGAGGTAAAATCTGATAAATAAACAAAACGTGAAGTGTAGATTAGTGAAAAACTTGCACTGTGAATTTACCAATATTTCAGATTACCAAAAAACTAATTTCAAAGGAACCTTTTTGGCCTGTTGGACATAACAACAATTAGAAAACATTAAGTAAGCTTGTTTCTTCCCCCAATACAGTGAAATTATTTAGACGTTAATGTACATTTATGCTTTAATCAACAACAACAAAATTCATGAGATCAGGGGAATTAAATTTTAGTTTTGACACCAAAGATGTTGAACAGCTTCATTCGATTCATTATTATTTATTCATAGACTTGTATGCAGACCTTTGTACATCAACAAATCTGATAAACACAAAAATTTGTACCCTCAAAAACAAATAATTCACAGTTTGATATATTATTGATTATTAATAAGTAAGATTAGAAGTTGATCTTAAATATTTATTTTTTGTATTTTCAGGCCAGAGTACCAACACAAGGTTTAGGAAACATTGTACCACCAAGTAATCCTGATTCTTCAACTTGTGCCAATGCTAACTTCATCACTGTCCCTCCAGGTAAATGAATATGTTATAAATGACTTCATTATGTGAATTAATAAATAGCCCTTGTGGCCTCTTACCTTGGTACCATTTGATATGGATATTCATTTGAAATAACCTTAAGATGAACTAGTGAGGTGTGTTGTAGGTTTGAAAATCATTAAATTGAACTAGCTTCATGAATACATGTAGAAATAGTTGAAGTACCCTTGTAAAAGAACAAAACTTGTACATAAATTTGAAAATTTTAAATGAATAATAGATATGATCTATCTGAGAGAATTTACTAGAAAGAATATTAAAGAAGAATGAAGCCCCTCTATTACAATTTTTAATTCCAATAACTTATAAAGTCGCACCCTGAAGTTTTATTTCCTTTTCAATATAAGAATTAAGGGGATATGTGTGGTAATATGGCCAATGAGACAAGCATCCACCAGAGCCCAAATGATGAAAAAAAATTAAAAGAAATGACCAGATACTGTTGAAATCACTAAATCTTACTGATTATCAGTTGAGTGCTTCGCTTGCTACTGAACAACTTAAAAACTCATCTGTACTTAACCTTTAAAAAATGATATTGAGGAACCCCCCTTTTTCTAATTAATTGCTCCCTTGTTTATTACTTCTGGATAACAAAACTTTCAGCTGTTTATAATGTTAAAGGTAACAACTCAAAGCGCTTATTTTGCATACTGATTCTAACATGATTTGTGAATACTTTTTACAGGTACTCAAAATCTATCAAAGAAACCACTAGAAAAGGAATTTAATATTGCTGCTAGAAATAATGAACCACAAATTCTGAAAAACATGCAGAATTCCATCAAGAGAAGTCATAATAACAACAATGGTGGAGGAAAAGTTAGTAAACCATCACCTAACACGACAGCTACATTATCAACAACTGTAGAAAATGTAGCCTCTAATCTAGAACAAGAACCAGAGAATATGGTGGAGTCTGACCATACGGTTGATGTCAAGGCCACTGAAAGATTAGAGGCTATTATTAATAATGTGATGGCCAATGAACTGGATAATTCCGCATCAACCAGAGAAGAACAGATTTTAAGGAAACAACAGATTTTACAAGAGTTACAGAAGGTTGAAAAAGAGTTACAAGAGAAGGCTCAAGCTCAACTGATACTCAGTGCTCACCATCAGCTGGAGCAGCAACAACAACAACAGCAGTTACACCAAGTCTTACAACAGGGGGCAAAGGCATTACAAAACAAACTGGATGCTCAGGTTAAACGTAAACAAGATGAATTAACCTCACCTGATGATCTCACCTTAGAGGAACTGTGCATTGAATCATCTGTAGATCCAGAACCATCTAATGATTTGGACAAACAAATTAGCAATATTTTGACAACAGATGGTTCAACTGCAGTAGGACAAATTGTCTTTCCAAATATACCTTATGACGGGGTAATACCTGTGACATCTAGTCAGCAAGTAGAGGAAGGAAGTCAGGCAATGGATAATAAGGAATTATGGGCAAGAAATAATGGAAACACGCCCAAACGTAATGTTAACAAAGTAACCAGGACATCTAGAAACAATCAGATTGTAACCTCCACCACTTCTACAGTGACCACTTCTTCATCAATTGTAAATGGTATCTTAACACCTGACCAGGAAAATGGTAAGTTTGTCACATTATCTAGATAACAAATGCATTTTCTAGAAAAATTGAAAAGAAAAACAACAAAATATGAAAATACACTATTATAAATTGGTCATCAACATCATGTTTTTTCTTCAAAAACACTAAGGACTTTTCAGAATTAATTGTAAAAGGGGGGGGGGGGGTCAGAAGGTTCAAGGAATTAAGTATTTCCATAGCTTGGTTGAAAAAAAGGGTCATACTGTTTAATCCACAGTGATATAGGGTGACATTAGAAGGAAACGAATCATTTATGTTTCATAAGTAACAAGTTTTTGAGCTAAACTTAAAACATATTTTCTGAAACTTGTTCTGCTTTTACAATATGAAGTTTAACTACTGTGTTGATCTTTTTTTATATTTATATTTTTATTTTCAGCAATTGCCCAAGGTATACCACAAATTGCAAATCCTGGGTCATTGACCCTTGCTGCTTATAAACAACAGATCCAAACTTTGTCAGTGAGGCAACAACAACAGCAACAACAAATACAGGTTCAACAACAACAAACTCAGACTATTCAGTTCCCACAACTAACCCTTACACCAGAACAACAAGAACAACTACTTCAGATGTTATCACAACCAAACTTTGCTGCCCAGCAACAGTTAGCATCCCAGCACATTCCTATTGCAGGGCAGCAAATTGTTCAACAACAAGCCATAAACCAACAAATCAGTCAACTGCAACCGTATATACAGCAGCAGCTGCAACAACAACCTCAGACTGTTCAAGCACTGCCCCAGGCTTTTATACCACAACCCTTGATCCAGCCTCACCTGATATCTCCCCAACAGTTGTCTCAACAACAGCAACAACAGTTACTGCAACAACAACAACAGGCACAACTCCTCCAACAACAGCTTCAACAACAGATTAAACAGCCACCACCAGTACCACCAGCAACCATGCCCAAAAACCAACGACCAAAGCGTCATCTGTATAACAACCAGACAGTACCAGGCATGCAAGGTCTAGAGACGATAACTCCTCCACCTTCCACTCCGCTGACACCTAATCCTTCACCAGCCTCTCCACAGAGTATATCACCACTCTGTGCTCCAGTAGACTTAGATTCTCAGACAGAGAGCAATCATGATACAGCTTTAACTCTGGCCTGTCATGGAGGTCATGCTGAACTGGTCAGTTTGTTATTGTCCAAAGGAGCAGACATAGAACATCGAGACAAGAAAGGTAAAGCTGTAAAAAAGTAACCTTTTCTGAATTCTCTTTTGTTAAAGGAACTAGTTGTTCAATAAAACAAGTCCCATGTAGGCACATTGTAGGCGGTATGACATCAGTTTAAAGTTGCTTGCTTTGTTTTTGTTATGTAAATATACTTCACCATCTTTAGAACCATAAAGTTGTTCTGGATCGATATTAAATGAATTTCATGTAATTGAACCTGATTTATAAAAGATAAGAAAAATAAGGTCTTCGTAGAGTTAAATACATGTTATCATTTCTTTTTTAGGATTTACACCATTGATACTAGCTGCTACAGCAGGACATGTAGATGTGGTGGAAATTTTATTGGATCATGGTGCTGACATGGAAGCACAGTCAGAAAGAACCAAAGATACACCATTGTCTCTGGCTTGTTCAGGAGGAAGATTCGAGGTAAATGCACTAACATGGACTTCATATTATATAACTAGTCAAATTTTTTGTTCATTATATTCTGGAGCAAGTTATTAAACCGAAATTTATGCAATCGGATATTCCTTATTTTAGAAATGCTAAAATAAGGAAGATTTTGCTATTGAAGTATTTATGTAATTCTAAAAAGTAATACAGACCATGTTTGGGCATGGCAGGTAGGTTCATTTCCTTACTTCAATGACCTATTAAAGGATGTTTTTAGGATAGTGAATAATGTGGCATTCATACCCTTTAGCTTAACTTTGCACCATTAGAACAAAAATAGAACAGAATAAAAGAATGATTGAATTTGTATTAATAGGTTTCCTTCCATAATTGAAAACAAAGTCCAACCTAATTATCAGTAAAATTTTGAACTACTCATAAGAGGAAATAATGTGGTCTATTTATTTAGGTTGTGGAGTTACTTTTGAGTCGTGGTGCTAACAAGGAGCACAGAAATGTATCTGACTACACTCCCCTTAGTCTAGCTGCCTCTGGAGGATATGTAAACATTATCAAACTCTTACTGTCTCATGGTGCTGAAATCAACTCCAGGTAAGATTTGTGGCCAATTGATTATGTGACTTGCAAAAATCATATATTGTTTTATATAAATTACAAATTTGAAAAAAAATAATAAAACGTAATGTTTTCCCTGGCACCATTATTTTCTTTTCGATTGACTTTTCAAGTGATGCAAGAGGCAAAATTGTCTGCATTATATATTTGTTCAGTTGGAATGTGACATAACTGCATAATTCACACGACATAAAACAGCCACTGAAAAATTGATCATGCTTTCCAAGATTAGTATGAAAAAATCATATCATGCCAAAAATTTAATATCTGCACATAGATGGACAACCTGACACACTTTAAGAATAAATAAATAAATAATTAAAATAAATATTTCAAGTTAATCTGAAGTATTTAACTCTATTTTAAAGGACTGGTAGTAAGTTGGGCATTTCACCTTTAATGTTAGCTGCAATGAATGGGCATACAGCTGCTGTGAAACTTCTACTTGATATGGGCAGTGATATCAATGCACAGGTAATCAAATTTGAACGCTATTTATCTAATGTACTGCAAATGTTATTTTGTCCTGACAATCTTAAATGACACATGGAAAATCATCTGTAAGCTATAAAGCAGTACTACAAAATTTTCTGTTGAATAATTGATGAAAGACGACGAGTGCTAATGCAGAAATAGATCTTAAAAGGATTGTTGAAAATGTAATTTATACCTCACCATCCATTAAAATGTAAAGAATGCTAGACTTCATAATATACCATAAATCAAGCAAAAATAAATGTGCTAAAGAACAAATAAAACCAGTACTGTCAAACCATCCTACATGTAACTTCCATCAATTTTCAGATTGAGACGAATAGAAACACAGCTTTGACTTTAGCATGCTTTCAAGGTCGTCATGAAGTTGTGAGTCTACTTGTGGACAGAAAAGCTAACATTGAACATAGAGCTAAGGTGAGTGATTTTCTTGGATACTTTTATTAGGTGTAAGAAAAAGTCATCATTGTTTTTTTAAACAAATATATGTTTATGAATTCACTCTTTAGTTTTGTTGTGAATAGGTAAATCGATTCTCTTAAGATTAATTTTGAAAAGAAAAACAGCGATTGATAGGGGTTTAGAAATGATGTTGTCCCTAGACATCTTCTGTATAGTAGTCAAATTAAGCTTAAAACAAAATGATAAATTTCACAGTTATAGAAGAAGAAAAAAAAGGAAAACAATACACTTCTGAAGTTATATTTGTTATAATTACAAAAAATTTTGAGGGGGAATTAGCTTTTGATAATGCTGCTAAAAATATTCATTTGTTCAAATATAAAGTATTCTCTGGTTGATTGTAGACTGGTTTGACCCCATTGATGGAAGCAGCATCAGGTGGGTATGTAGAAGTGGGGCGTGTATTGTTAGACAAGGGAGCCGATGTCAATGCCCCTCCTGTTCCTTCATCCAGAGATACAGCTTTAACCATTGCAGCTGACAAAGGACATTATAGATTTGTGGAATTACTCTTGTCAAGGTAAGGATTTATACTGTAGATAAAGCTAAGTGCAGATTATATAATAACAGGATTGTGTAGCAACAATTTCTCACCAAATAAAAAATCACAAAAGCAGGTGTAATTGGATATCTGTTTACTTGTCACCATTCAAGAGTGGAAAACTTTTAAAAAAGTATTCTATTGTAAGCTGTTTCTTTATGTTGCAGTGAAATTATAATACTAAGGTTTTGAAAGTATGTCATATTGAATGATATAAGAAGGAACTTAGAATCAATTGATTATAGTCTTAAAAAAAAAAGTTAAAACATTATTATTGCGTCATTGTAGGGTGAATTTGCCTAAAAGTTTGTTTTTGTGTTTTTTAGGCAAATTAAGATGAATGCCATAAACATTTGAAAACATTATATAATTTCAGAAGTGCTCAAGTTGATGTTAAGAACAAGAAAGGCAATTCTCCACTGTGGTTAGCATGTAATGGTCAGTATTTATAAACATTTAGTAGCTCTCTTTATTTTCTTGTTATAGAAGAGTATTGAAAATCTTCATGTGAAGTTATATCTAACAGCACCTAACAATTCTGACTTTTGTTTATGCACACATTCATGTTTGTGTAACCTTTATAGAATAAAAGGGCTTTTAAATTAAAATACCTAGTTGTACAAATAATGGTTGATAGTTATGAACATCTTATCAGATTATTGTCATCTGCATATATAACTATTGTCTCTATTCTACCTGCAACTTCAAGTGGTAATTTTATTGATTCACCAATTTACTACAAAACAGTCTCCAATAATGAGCAGGAAGTATTATCATGGGCAATAGCTCACTACATCTTGTTAAATTTGTTTATTGATTTACATCCATTGTATAAACCCTGCGTACTATGTAGCCTAGTCCTACAGACAGATAAATTGGTTTTCTGTCAGACTAGTCTACTTTTAAAGGAGGGTAGTTCACTTAACCCTTATAATGACTTCACGGTTCAGCTAGCAAGCAAATAAACATAAGTCAGATATTACCTTACCTACAAACTCAATGTTATCAGCTGTAAAAGATGCCAACTGTAAGCTGTGACAATAAAGAAAATGATAAGTAAGTTTGCAGTTGTAACCATTTAGAGTGATAAGTAAAATTAGGTTAATTGATAAAATCAAAATTTATATTATACATTTCAGGTGGCCATTTAGATGTTGTACAGTTACTGGTTTCTGCCCATGCAGACATTGATAGTCAAGACAATAGAAAAGTATCATGTTTGATGGCAGCATTCAGGAAAGGGCATGTCAAAGTTGTCAAATGGATGGTTAAACATGTAAACCAGTTTCCATCAGATCAAGAATTATCTAGATACATTTCTACTGTTCAAGATAAAGTAAGTAATTTGATATGTTGGTATAAACTTAAAGTATAGAAATTTACTTTACAGTTAGGTTTTTATTTAGTCACTGGACCTGTTAGACTGGTCTATAAAGAAAATGAAATATATTTATGTTAAGTTTTAAACATTGCTTACTGGTCATGTTGAAACATAGAGATCCTTTGCGAAAATAGGTTTTAAATTGACTTTTTTGTTATTGATAGAAATGAAGAAACTTTCAAAGATTATATCCTCGGAAACCACTGAACCAATTGAAAAAGAATTTTCATGACCTTCATGGATAAAAGTTAATTGTTATTATAACTTTTTAGGAATTGGCAAAGAAATGTCAGCAGTCAATGGAAATAATTGTAAGTGCTAAAGATCGTCAAGCTGCAGAGGCAAACAAGATTGCATCAATACTTCTGGAAGAACTAGACAAGGAAAGAGAATCACAGGAGAAAAAGAGAGCTGTGGCGGCTAAAAAAAGGGAAAAGAAAAGACAAAAGAAGAAGGAAAAACAAGAGAAAGAAAAAGATCCATCCACAACGTAAGCTTTTACTTATATATAATTTTATAACTTATTTAATATTTTTTACCTTGTCAGTCACATATGGTTAAACATTGGTTTAAATGATAGGACTGCTTGAGTGTTGACAGGAATGTAAATTTTATTTATTGGCATTTTTTTTTAAAAGGAAATTAGGCCATTGATTTTTAATTTGTTGGTTTACGGATTTTCCCCATAAAAAATCAGGTCGGTCGGTCGGGAAAAAAAAGAAAAAAAATATCTTTCAAAACAGAAAAATATGCAAAATAAATATATATTTCACCTCACTAACAAAATGTTTGTCTTATATGCTGTTTTTTCATCATTTCTTAACATTTAGTTCGATGAAATATTATTGATCAGTGATCATGACCATCGCATGACATCGTTTAATAACTTCCTGTAAAAAGGGGTGTTTCCACGGACAAAGACGAAATTAAATCGTCATTTCACAAACAAGAAAAACAGATTTGCGTAGCTCTCAATCAATTCCAGAAAACTTGGTAAATAATAATCTTCAATCACAAAAACTGATAAAGAAAAAAATGTAAAAAAACGTCGTACAAAAATAAGTTTCAACACACGTGTCGAAAAACGTAATAGACTCGTCCACTGAAAAAACGACAATATCGGAATAATCAGTTGTCATGTAATCCGGTTTTTATCCCAATGATCGATATTTTTTATTATCTATGAAACAAGAAAATTTCAAATGATTTGTTAATATTCAGTACTTTAATTGATGCATTCCACCTGTTCGCATTTGGACAAGTCTATTTCTCTGAGATGATGCATCTTACGGACTGATGACAAATAAGGGAAACGAACTTATTTTGTAATTGGTTTTAAACACAGGTTTCGTTCCGCAAAATTATTTGCGCAAAAGACATTTCAAGGTCAGTTATAATTGATTTGTCTATTTTTAGAAACGTAAATTGGAAGTTTTATTTTTCACAACAGAAAGTGTTATCAACTTTGTTAATGATTAATGCAATTCATTTCATAAAAAAAGAAAATTTTAATTATTTTTTAGGGATAATGCATTGATAAGGGTCGGCGTGAATAAAAAAGCATGAAAGTCAATTTTATTTTTATTCTGAAAATCGGCAAAATCTGGTCGGCGGATCCGTAAACCAACAAATAAAAAAACCGTGGCCTTAGAATATAACAAACCATATAGATATAAGAAGAATCACTGTCAGGAGGCAGCTCCTTTTAGATCATTCGTTAAGAACATTTTTTTTTCATTGTGTTAAGATTTTGGTTATGAAGGGGAAGCTATTTATGTTTTTAATTCTCTTTTCCTTTACACAGTAGTAACTTATATGTTCATTGAAAGTTAATTGCAATTTCAGTAAAAGTTCAACTCCTGAGCCTGAAATTGATATTCTAGAAAAAGATGATGTGATAGAAGACATAATAGATGATCCAATACGGGTAGCACCACCCATGGCAACAGTCACGTCTACTATTGGTATTACCTTACCGATTGGCAATGAACCCAAGTACACCAAAGCTGGTCGTAACAAGAACAACAGAGCAGAGACTACTGTAACAGCAACAGAGTCAAAGAAAAACAAGAAAAATAGAAGAGAAAAGGAGAAACCGTTGGATGTTGATGTTCCCCCAGTCTCTATGTGTTCTGTTATTACAGCAACACCTACAATACCAATTAAACAAACAACAACAACAAATAATAGTGATAATAACAACAAGTTAAAGAGAAAGAAAGATCGTTCAGATGTATCAATTAAATCAGGTTCTACTGGTTAGTGTTGACAATGTTAATACATTGTGTTATATATTAACTGATCTGTGTTCATTCCAAGAAATCTTTTCTTCAGAAGTTTTTTCTTTAACTTCTAGAAAAAGATTATATTCAGAAATCAGTTTTATTGAATGAAAATGATGCTATAATTAGATATAGAAGATATGGTATGATTGCCAATGAGACAATTCTCCATCCAAGTAATATTTTACAAAAGTAAACCATTATAGGTCAAGGTACGGCCTTCAACACAGAGTCTTGCCTCACACCAAACAGCAAGCTGTAACCTGGAAATTTGACCATAGCATGCTATCATTGCTTATCTCTTTACACAAATGCACTGGAATATTCCCAGCACGAAAAAATTGTAGAAAGCAAAAATGTTGATGTTAAATGAGAACTTATTGTCAATGTGCTAAAGGTTAACGACAGAAATCACAACAGTATCTATGAAAACAGCAAACACAATTTTTTAATGAGACAAACATAAACTGTTACATTATTCAAAAGTGACAAGATTTTTATGATCTTTACTTGTTATTCCAGGTATTGGTGATCTAGATGATTTTGGTACACTTCCAGAAAAACTGAAGATCTCTGACAGGGAGGTGGAGAAGTTGAGGAAAAGTGTGGAGAAAACAAAAATATCTAAATTGTAAGTTAAAATTATTATGGACATTGCTTTATTGTACGAAGAGCAATTGTTGCGTATTGTGAACTGTTACTACATGTAAAATAGCTAAGCAACTATTATTGTTAGCTTCCATTTGTATGGAAGATTGAAAAAGAAACAGGCTAATTTCACCAGATTAATACCACCAAATACAGATCAGTTAAGATAAGACAATGCCTTACAAAAAAAAAGAAATTATCACTGACTAAGGTCATGTATATAACATAAGTGTTACACATATCTGTAAATGCTTAATTGGATTGTGACATAACTGCATATTATACATAAAACAGGAGCTGATGAATTGATTTTTAGCCACTTTCACATAAAATCTGGAATTTATTTTTTCATAGACATATTTTGAAGATAAAAATATTTGATTTTAGGGACAACAAACATGAAAACCAAGGAAAGGTAAACATTGAAGTGGTACATCAGCATAAAATTTCACCTGGTTTATCTAGTCCAAAGAAAGGGCAGAAGAAAGAAGAGGGATGGAAAGAAGTTATGAGGAAGTAAGTTCTTTGAAAGAAGATTGTAACCTTGGCCAAATCTAAACCTTAATTTATGTTAAATATAATGAATTGTCTGTCTGCCTTCTCTCCACGTGACATAAGAACCAATATTTGTTACTTTTCTTAATGAAAATTACAGGAACTACTAAAGTAGAAGATCATTTTACAAAGCATGGATTTGTATTATAAATAAAGTTTACATCCCATAGCATAAGTGGTGAACACGAGTTTTAAAAATCTTGTGGAAAAAAATTCTGTAAAAGTAGTAGACATTGACATGCAAGGTATTGTCTTATTATTCATACATTTGCATTTTAACTTGTGCTCTACTTGCATTGGTTCAAGTTGACATTAAATCATTAAATCTTACCTCTGGTTCTTAAAGATGTAGGTTATTCGAAATATACACATTTATTATTGATTTGTTAGGAAAAACAAATCCATCCAACATTAGAGGCCTCATCATCTGACTGGAGAACATATTAAGCATATGTAAGTTATGACATGCTGTCTAATAATTTACATTTCACACAAATTTAATTGGTTTGCTTTTTATTTCTAGGTCAAAGCGAGTACAAGTGTCTTCATCAGCTATAAGTCGTGTGATTGGTCGCAGTGGTTGTAATATTAATGCTATTCGTGAAGTGTCTGGAGCACACATAGAAGTTGAGAAGCAGAAAGGAAATGGGGGAGAAAGGGTCATTACTATAAAGTAAGTGCTAAACATTCGATGTAGCATTTTCAAAAAAGATAAAATATTAATGACATAAACTCAAAAAGTTTAGAATTATTATTATTTTTTTAATGAATTAAAGAATCTTAAGATTAACCAATACAATGTAATATCGTTTAAGTTTACAAAGTAGTGTTTCAATCATGTGAATAAATCAAATGCTATGATGAAGGAACAGTTTTATTCTGTTAATTTCTAAATATAGTTTTAACAGTAAGAACTGCATTTTGACCTTTAATGTCATTTTAATCAATTAAGAACTAAAGAGCAACTGTCATCCACAAAGATCTTGATACAAAAAAAAGGGCATTTGAAAACTTGACACTTTATCTTGTAACTTTCCTGATAACTAAACTTTAGTTTGTACATACATATAGCTGGAAGTCCTGGATTTTGGCTATACTGTGATAGATTAGAGGTTATATATTCTGAAAATCACATGTTGTTGCATTAAAACTTTTAATTGTAAAAATTGTGAATGGATGACAAGTTTCTGGGAAAGAAAAACATGATTTTAGATCTAAATTTGCTCTGTTGAGAAATTATTGATAATCATACATAAGACAACTGATTTTATTATTTTTCAGAGGACCACCTGAAGGCACTAAGCAGGCACATGCTTTGATAATGGCATTGGTATCTGATCCTGAAAAAGAACTAAACGAATTGATACCAAAGTACACTAATAAACAACCCCCACAAAAGGAGTCCATGTATTTTAGTATAGATACTGCCGTACCAACCACTTCTAGTGTCAGTTCTTCTGTTTCATCTACCGTTGTAACATCGTCTTCAAGGTCATCTGGTGGAGGAAGGACAGGATCAAGGTCACAAAACACAAATGTGCGACTGGCAACACTTCCAGCTAGTATTGGTGTTTGGGGTGGACCTCCGACTACGTCTACTATTACTTCTCCTCGAAGAAATCAGCAGAAATCAACGTCGTCTATTCCAATAGGATTAAACCAGGATAAAAATGTCACTAGACAACTTTTCCCTATGGAAAGTAAAAAACCAATATTTTCGAATCCACCAACAACTAGTACCAATAACAGTCTGACTTATACTTTTGCATGCTCTTCAAGCAAGGTTACAACAAGTCCGTCACCAATATTTTCTGCAAGCAAATTAGAAATGCCACGATCGCCAGGTCCACCCATGGTTAAAGTTTTACAGCGACCGCCTAATCAAAAGAATGATCCACTGCCAATAGTTAGTAATCAACAACAATCAATGTCTAATGGTCCAGTGCAATCAACAAATGCTCCACATGGAAACTTTTCACCCTTTAACAATTCATTTAGCAATGTAGCTGATCAGTTTCTCAAGAGAGATGAATCAGCAGAACGTATGAATTTTGCAAGTGTTGCTGCAGCTGGGGTTGTCGCCTCAATGGGAAATAGTCCAATGTCTGAAAGTTCTGGTTTACCTGGTCAGATGGGAAGCAAATCAGATGCAGCTCTCCAGGCCAAGGCTCCAGGATATAGACCAACAAATATTAGACCTATGACCCCTCAGGAAATAGAGGCTCAAAGAATATACAACTTTGTTGGAATGCAAGGAATGCAACCAGTAAGAATTGGTGTTGGAGAGAATGAGCTGAATAGAGCTCCAGGCTACAGAATGCCTAACCAGTCACCAGTAATATCTCCAAGAAATCAGGGAGATTTGTCACCACCTAGTCATTCTATTGGTCAGTTACAGCCTCGTAAAGATGAATATACCACTCCAAATCAACCACTTACTTTACCTAAGATTGAAAGTACATTGAATCCCAATGCTCCTGACTTCACATCTCGGCAGCCAGGACAACCACAAGGACAGAATATACCCCCTGCAATGTATCTACAGTCTCTCTATTTAGCACAACTCTTTAATAACCAACCTGGTAAGATTTCACTTCATAATCTGTAACTGTCTATGTGGTTACATTTACATCAATTAAGACCATACTGGACACGAATCACTATATGAGGCATTCTTTCAAACTAATAAATGTTTATAAATATTACTTCCCTCAAGTGAGTGTAAAATGTAAGATATTTAAAAATTGGTAGAAATGTGTATTATATAATTCAATTGACTAAATGTTGGGAATTAATTGATCTCTGATCCTCTTGGAGAATTATTGTCAATGGACATGACTGATGTATTTTATTTTAGAAAAAGATTTCAATAGAAATCAAAAGAAAAAAATGTGTAAAGGTCTATTTACTGTCTTCAGAAAAATATGTTTATAACCTTAGTTGTGAATTATTGTTTTGTATGAAATCAACCAGTATTCTTAACTAAATAAGCAGTACACCGTTATTTGCATTTTTTCCCCTTCTAGTGATATACAGCACATATAAAATTGTCCAATGAAAGAATTAGGAAATGATGGGGGAAAACATTGGAACACTGATGATAAATTATAAATATATTTTAGGTGGACCAAGTAGTAGTTCTCCTAGTATGAATCCACAAAGTATGATATCACAACAAGAGTTTGCTAGTCTAATTAGTCAGTTTGTTGCTAGTGGTCAGGCCCAGGGACCACCACCACCTGTACCCCCATCAAGTGGACCAGGGGGATTTGTACCTGGCCCCCAAAATATACAACCAAGACCATTTTCACCACTACAAACAGGAAGACCTAATAGTGCCCCAGTAATGGGAGTTATTCCTAAAGGTTGGTACAACATACAGAACAAAACAAATTTAAAATATAAAAAAGATTAATATTCAATTGTATTAAGATATTTGTAACTGGAATAATAACTTAGGTACATTCAATAATCTGTGTAAAGATTGAAACATTTTAAAATGAATCTTAAGTAAAGTTTATGGTTCCATATTTGTTAGAATAAATGTTTTTTGTTCGACTTTGCTTTAAAAAACTGAACTAATTATATAGTTCTACAATTTCATGTCGGTTAGTTTGACTATAAGATAATAACATTCTGTTGTTAAGGGCTATTCCAGATGAGCAAAATCTTTGGAAACAAATAGTTGATATATTGCATTATCATTAAATAACAAAATATAATTACAAAAGTAAATATATATCTATTTGTTTTCTGTAGTAGTGGATGGAAGCTCACCTGGACCAGTACCTCCTCCAAGTTCTGTATCACCTTTGCCTGCCACACCTCCTCCTATGATGGAACCAATCAAGGGAGACGATCGGAAGCATTTACGGCCCATTGGTGGTGAAAGAGCCCAGCGGAGAGCACCTGGTGGACCTGGTCAAGTCAACAATATGACAAATAATTTCACTACTGACTATAAAACAGCAGTGTGGAACCTTGCTTCAGGTAAGTACAACTTCAAAATGGTAGAATAACATTATCTTTTTGAACTATTACTGCCACTAGACATAATCAAGCCTACAGTAAAATTGAGAAAGGAAATGGTGAGTATGTCAAAGCGACAACCACCCGACCATAGAGCAGACAACAGTGTGTACTTGCAAAATTTATTAAAATCTGTGAACTTAACAAATTTGAATCCTGATTTTCACTATTAAGTTACATAGATAAATCATCTGTCTTAAACAACCTGGCTGACATTTAAAAAAAAATATATTTATGATAAGGTGTATAACTGTTAAAATTTTCTGAAATCTAAAATGAAAAGCTTTGAATAAATATAGGTTTAACAGTTATATTTATTATTGTAATTCTTTGGAATTATGAAACCAGAACTATTTTTTATTATGAATGAAATGTTAAAACTTCATGAAATTCTCATTAAACTTTGGTAATCATTACATAATACTAATCAAGTGGGCCAATTATAATGTTTCATGAATTGTATAAATTAAATATTTTAAACCTCAACTTTTCTGTTTCTATTTTAGAGTTAAGTATGCAGTGGAATCCTGTCAGCTCTGATGTAATGACATCGGTGTCAAACCCTCCCATCATAACCTCCTCTGTGATATCCCATGGATCACCTACACCTCAAATGGAAGATGGTCCTCCACCATCTTTACAAAACAACACCGATTTCATGAATGGTCCAGTGGATAAATCTTTTGAGGTAAGTCAATTATTCACTTCTATTAAAATGAACACCTTCCATTAAATCTTGCAAATACTTTTATTAAACTACAACACTATTGTACATACAAAAACAGAACATTAAAGAAAGGATGCACACTATCTATTCATTTTCCAGCCTTTGAAATGTAAACATTTTGAAAATGAATATGGAATCTGAAAATCTTTCTCTTTAAAACACCAAGTTTTTTGGTCGAAAGTATGAAATTAGAGTTTGTTTTAACATATAAAAACATGGGAAAAGTTATTTTTTTTATATTTTGGTACTTAGAAGCAAAAGCTTAGAACATTGATCCCACTGAATTGATTCTAATACATGTATTTTTTTTAATTTTCAGAGTGGTGTGGATATGAATTTCCTGAAATGTGCTGGAAACTCGTTGCCACCATCTTTTAATCCTGGTCCTCTTGGTGATCATATGCCTAATATGTGGAATGCCCCAGTGAAGGGGCAAATGTCTGAACCCTCTGATAAAGGGGTAAGACATCATCCAAAAGTATCCGCCTAATTTTGTATGGTAATATCTCCATGACAAAAATGGTGCATGAATTTGACATTTGTTTTTGTCTAGGCTGTGCCTGATACCACAGAATGGAAAGACAATATTTTTGATTAAAAACAGCATTCTCTCATCATGTTTATCATTATAAAATTAGGCGAAATATTACAGCATGTGCACTCGTGTCTTTAACTAAAGGAGTAGGTTCATTAATACCCCTTTTTGGCCCCAAATTATAGCAGTTTTACAAAATTGAGAAAAGTAATCTTTTAGCTATTTACTGGAAAGTAGAATGCTTCTGCTACTTAAATATGGGCTGTTTTTGACCATACAATGCACATATATCGGGTACTAGCATCATTTAGTCATGCTAAATTACAGAAAACTTCACAATTTAAAAAAATTAGGTAAATTTTAGACGGTTTTTGTTTTAAATGAAAGTGGCCGCATTTGTGTTCATTCATTATATTGAAATGTAAGTTGTATTTGATAAAAATATATAACATATATAAAGGTTGCGGCCACTTTCATTTTTGACACACAAAAAATCTGAAAAGTGACTTTTTATTTCATATTTAAGCTTGAATCCGAGCATTTTTAATGACTAAATTAGTTAAAATCTTTCACAGAAACTAATTGAAACAATTAAAATAGACACTGAAGTGTTTAAAAAGTGTTCAAAATCTTCCGTTAGATGAACCTAAAAATCGGCCCTTACCGTACCTACTCCTTTTTATGTTGCATAAATGCTTAATACATGGTCCACTACATAGATGGCTGCCACAGCAGAGTAAAAAAAATTACCCCAATTATTGGAAACTAAAACCACACATTTCAATGATTTCCTATTTGAATAATGGTTTAATTGTGATGACAACCTCAAAACAGACTCAAAAAATGAATAGGCTCTGCTATATACATAACAACATATACATATACATCAATATGGTTATACAGTATCAGATTTTTTTTACTCTTAGTCAAAGTTTGTCAAAACAAAAAAAGTTCTTCAGCTCAGGAAATAACCAAATAAAAGAATATTAAAAGTAGAGAAATTTGAATAAGAAATTCATATCCTTTTTAAATTACTGACATTCTCATTATAGATGCTATATTTCTCTATTGCAGATGTGGAATTCCTGGAGCTCTCAGACAAGTTTGTGACTGTTGTTGTTGCCATTGTATAGAAAGCTGGAAGTCTTTATGTGTTAATGGACGATTATAAGCTTGGCGTCTTTTTTTTTTCTTGTTAATTGTCAGACATAGCATTGCCCTCTTTCATTATAGATAAAAATATCAGCAGGGTGAACGCCCTTGTTGTAAGTTAATAAATGTCTTTGTGTTTTTTTATACAGACACAGAAGTGTGTTGCTCTATCAAATGGATAAGCAATGGAAAAATAGATTTGAATAGACTGAAAAGAAGGTCTTCTCAATTTGTAATTAATTGGTTGTTGGTCAAATCTGTCGTATGTCCAAATTTAAAAAAAAAGCTGAAAGACTCCTAAAATGTTTTGTATTACAATGAGTAGTGGACTATGCTGTTTTGCTCCAGTAGTATGATAGACTGTTTTGACAAAAAATGTTTAATATGCTTTCATTAAGCACATGCCATTCTGGAATAATCTTCAGGTACAAATGGAACCTAAGGACCTAAACAGAATATGAAAAACTTATTTGATGGAGATGTGCATGAAGTTTTCTTACCTGAACTATCTGATTTTCACATACTGATAAAAAAGATAAAACATTTTTGCAAACAGGGACCTTTCTAGCATTGTCAGGTTTGAAACTTCTCCTTAATAGTTTCAATTAAGATGTGGTATGATCTTCTCTGCCAAAGACCAACTGATGTGAAAATGAAAAAATATTGTTTGAGCTCCCAAAAAAGGTTCAGTGAGCTTTATTTCATCACTTTTCATCAACTGTCAATTGTAAACTTATGAAAATACTAGGCCAAATGGAACCAAATTGACCTCAATCTGACATTCTTTGGATATTTTATTGGAAAAAAAACATGTGGAAAGATATAACCTGGCAACCAATATTGCAACTTAGATCAGATGACATTAATGATAGCGTAAAAGGCAAAAATGGTGAACTGAAAAAAAATGAAAAAGTTGACACTCCTCAGAGGAGTAATTTCTTCTGAATGAAGAGTTTTACCAATTTTTGTGCAAAATGTTTTATAAAAGAAAGGAACTATTATATAGATAGCAAAAACTATCAGCAAGCAGAGATTTACAATATATAGTTGAGAAACAAAAAAGCAAAAATAATCCCCAGGATCAGATCTTCAAAATAAGTCAACATTTCCCAAATGTAAAGTCAAGTCATACAGTAACTGTCCTTGTCTGATGATTTTTACTGAAAGTGGAAATTTAGTAATTAGAAACTAGATGGAAATAAAAATTTAGGAGATCATCAAAATCCATTTACATTTCTGAAATGGTAAGTTGACTCGAAAAAAATTACTGCCATTGGGTGATGATTTTTGTCTCTCCTTGACATAGTCTAAGAACTAGATAAAATTGTTCTGTTTTTGAAAATTCTAAAATTTATAGTCTGTGATTAGGTCAAGGTTATGGTATACACCTAATTCTATAGGTCAATGATGGTTGTATCTCGTATCCATGTTTCATAGAGATTTTTTAGTCCTACCCCTTCATCATGCTTCGTTCACATTAAACTTTAAATATTTCTGATGACGGTTCTATTTTTATGCCCCACCTACAATAGGAGAGGGGCATTATGTTTTCTGGTCTGTGGGTCTGTTCGTTCGTCAGTCTGTTCATCCATCTTCAGGTTAAAGTTTGTAGTCTAGGCCAGAGAGAACCATCGACCTTTGGTAGGAAACACTACCAACCCTTGATAGGAGTTGATTTTATCTCCGCCATAGAAGCCCCTAGGATAATAGATAAAAAAAAAATGATATTACCATTATCAAAGAGTGCTTGCAGTTTCTCAACCTGCTAATATAAAATCTTGCCATCCTTTACTCTAATGTCTGGCTGACTGTTGAGTCAGTTTCATATAAATAATACAAGAAGACTTGTTCATGTACTATCAACTAAAAAAATCTGTACAGAATCTAATAAATTCAAATGTCCACAATATTGGCAAAATAAACTGTCGAACTGATTTTTAAACCTACAGATATTCTAGGCATTACGGAGTATTCTAAAGGGCCATAACTATGACAAATAGATGATTAAGGAGGCTCGAGGGTATAAAAATTTCAGAAAAAAATTAAACATTTGTTTTTCATTACAAATTTTATTTGTTACCTTTTGTAGTTGTTACTTTATCATATGGTACAAAAATCATTCAAAACAATCAATTCGTGTTGGCCCCAGATGACTTTTAAAGAGTATACATCATTGAAAAAGTTCCAAATTATCTCCCTTTGGTGGAAAAATGCCATTTTTTGGCTATCAAATTGAAATATCTTTTTCAACTCATCGGTGACCTATATTTTTTAATATAATTTCCATATAAGCTGTACTAATACTAAATTATTGTAAAATTTGAACGATTTCTGTAATAAATTTCTTTTTTTATTTCGATGTTAACTTTATTTCTTTTATTACTTCAACAGAAAAAAAACACTTTTACAAAAATGTATGCTTCTTTTGAAGGCAGATTGAGAGCGCAAATGAACGGTGACCCCACTTTTTTATTTTATTTTTCTATTAACTATAATATAAAGTTCATTTATAGAAAAATATAGAGAAATCCTATATAAATGATTTAGACCCGCGAACCCCCTTAACCAGAGGAAAACTCCACTCAATTTGAAACGTTCTATGATATGGACATAACATTTATAAAATCAATAGATAGAAGTATCATAGAAATAATTGAGTGGGAAGATGAGATTTTCATTTTGAAGGGCCACTACTTCAGCTAAACTTGACTAAACTCATCAAATGGACATGCAGATGACTTGCAGGCCCGTAGCCAGGAATTTCCAAAGGGGGGTTCGTTTGACTCACAAACTCGACTTTAACAGTCACAATTCGAACAGACCATCGACTTTAACAGTGCTTAATAGTTTTCAAGGGGGGGTTCGTCCGAACCCCCCCTGGCTACGGGTATGACTTGATAACTTGTGTATACCTTGCTAGATTGCAATGAAGCATGTACTGAATAAGAAGGGGAAATGAGCTTATTGCGCCTGTCCCAAGTCAGGAGCCGCTGGCCTTTGTTAGTCTTGTATTATTTTAATTTTAGTTTCTTGTGTACAATTTGGAAATTAGTATGGCGTTCCATATCACTGAACTAGTATATATTTGTTTAGGGGCCAGCTGCAGGACGCCTCCAGGTGCGGGAATTTCTCGCTACAATGAAGACCTGTTGATGACCTTCTGCTGTTGTTTTTATACGACCGCAAATTTTGAAAAAATTTTCGTCGTATATTGCTATCACGTTGGCGTCGTCGTCGTCGTCGTCGTCCGAATACTTTTAGTTTTCGCACTCTAACTTTAGTAAAAGTGAATAGAAATCTTTGAAATTTTAACACAAGGTTTATGACCATAAAAGGAAGGTTGGTATTGATTTTGGGAGTTTTGGTCCCAACATTTTAGGAATTAGGGGCCAAAAAGGGCCCAAATAAGCATTTTCTTGGTTTTCGCACTATAACTTTAGTTTAAGTTAATAGAAATCTATGAAATTTTGACACAAGGTTGATGACCACAAAAGAAAGGTTGGGATTGATTTTGGGAGTGTTGGATTTAACAGTTTAGGAATTAGGGGCCAAAAAAGGGACCAAATAAGCATTATTCTGGGTTTTCGCACAATAACTTTAGTTTAAGTAAATAGAAATCAATGAAATTTAAACATAATGTTTATTACCACAAAAGGAAGATTGGTATTGATTTTGGGAGTTTAGGTCCCAACAGTTTAGGAATTAGGGGCCAAAAAGGGACCCAAATAAACATTTTTCTTGGTTTTCGCACCATAACGTTAGTATAAGTGAATAGAAATCTATGAAATTTAAACACAAGGTTAATGACCATAAAAGGAAAGTAGGTATTGATTTTGGGAGTTTTGGTCCCAACAGTTTAGGAAAAAGGGGCCCAAAGGGTCCAAAATTAAACTTTGTTTGATTTCATCAAAATTGAATAATTGGGGTTCTTTGATATGCCGAATCTAACTGTGTATGTAGATTCTTAACTTTTGGTCCCGTTTTCAAATTAGTCTACATTAAGGTCCAAAGGGTCCAAAATTAAACTTAGTTTGATTTTAACAAAAATTGAATCCTTGGGGTTCTTTGATATGCTGAATCTAAAAATGAACTTAGATTTTTTATTATTGGCCCAGTTTTCAAGTTGGCCCAAATCGGGGTCCAAAATTAAACTTTTTTGATTTCATCAAAAATTGAATAAATGGGGTTCTTTGATATGCCAAATCTAACTGTGTATGTAGATTCTTCATTTTTGGTCCCGTTTTCAAATTGGCCTACATTAAGGTCCAAAGAGTCCAAAATTAAACTAAGTTTGATTTTAACAAAAAATAAATTCTTGGGCCTCTTTGATATGCTGAATCTAAACATGTACTTAGATTTTTGATTTTGGGCCCAGTTTTCAAGTTGGTCCAAATCAGGATCTAAAATTATTATATTAAGTATTGTGGAATAGCAAGTCTTTTCAATTGCACAGTATTGTGCAATGGCAAGAAATATCTAATTTCACAATATTGTGAAATAGCAAAATTTTTTTTTAATTAGAGTTATCTTTCTTTGTCCAAAATAGTAAGCAAGAAATATCTTATTGCAAGATTTTTTTTTAATTGGAGTTATCTTTCTTTGTCCAGAATCAACTTATTTCTTTGTTATATACAATACACAATGTATATTAACTTTTTACTACCAACTGATAAATTTAAATTATCTTTACCATTCAGTGATAACAAGCAGTTTTTTTACATTTTATTTACAGTTTATTTTATGATGTATTTAAATGAGTAGTTATTGTTGCAAACTCCATTAGAATATTTATTTGAGATTAGTTTTGGCATAAGGGAAAGGGGGATGTGATTAAAAAATTGGGTTCAATTTTTCTCATTTGAAATTTCATAAATAAAAAGAAAATTTCTTCAAACATTATTTTGAGAGGATTAATATTGAACAGCATAGTGAATTGCTCTAAGAGAAAACAAAAATTTTAAGTTCATTAGAACACATTCATTCTGTGTCAGAAACCTATGCTGTGTCAACTATTTAATCACAATCCAAATTTAGAGCTGAATCCAGCTTGAATGTTGTGTCCATACTTGCCCCAACCGTTCAGGGTTCAACCTCTGCGGTCGTATAAAGCTACGCCCTGCGAAGCATCTGGTTTTATTTGGTCGGGTTGTTGTCTCTTTGACACATTCCCCATTTCCATTCTCAATTTTATTATTGATTAAAGAGGTAACAAAAAAAGTTATTAAAATATACTTTTTCAGGTGGAAAATGCTTTTTATAGATATAAGAAAAGGGGGAGAAACCCTTTTGATTTGGTGTCAATAAGTCCAAGGCCAAGGTCACTAACTAAGATTAGAATAACAAAAAATCCAAATAGTTTCCTCGCATAATTGGAAGTAAAAGTATACAGATTGAAAGGGGGGAGAAACCTATAGATTTTGGGTCATCACGCACTTATTTAGTTGCTTGTTAGTTTCTGTATTGTAACACATTTATATGTATGAGAATTAGCAATAATAGTTAATACTATTCTGTAATTTATTTCCTCTGAAACAAAAAGAGTGCACACACTGAAATGTCTTGCCTTCTTTACTAACCATTGATATTATGTTGATAGTCCTAAATATTAAGCTTTATAAAAACTATCACATAAACTTAACATGATCCAAGAAATGAGGTCAAGGTCATATAAACCAAATGAGAAATGCATGTACACCTTACACTAAATATAGTTGATCTATTGCTTTTAGTTTCTATGAAACAGACAACCAAGAAAACTACACATTGACCAATAAACTCTAAAAATGAGGTCAAGGTAAGATAAATAATGCCAGGCAGACATGTACAGCTTACAATCCTTCCAAACAACACATAGTTGACTTATTGCTTATAGTTAATGACTAAAGCACAAAAATTAACACTAAGCAATTAACCATGAAAATGAGGTCAAGGTCAATTGAAACCTGTGGAACCAACAAGTTTATCATAAATTATTTCCATAAACCAGATATAGTTGACCTAATGTAAAAGTATTAGAAAAAAGACCAAAACTCAAAACTTAACTTTGACCACTGAACCATTATTAAAAATGAAGTCAATGTCAGAAGACACCTGCCATTTGAATATGTACACCTTACATTTATTCTGTACACCAAATATAGTGGACCTGTTGCATACAGTATAAGAAAAAAAGACCAAAACAAAAAACTTATTAAACTATATAACCACTGAAACATGAAAATGAGATCAAGGTCATATGACACCTGCCAGTTGGGCATGTACACCTTACAATCCTTCTATACACCAAATATACTAAACCTATTGCTTAAAGTATCTGATATGGACTTGACCACCAAAACTTAACCTTGTTCACTGATCCATGACATGAGGTCGAGGTCATTTTAATAAAGTGTTACGGGCATGAGGACCTTTCAAGGTATGCACATACCAAAAGTTATCCTATTACTTATCATTAGAGACAATTTGTCAAATTAATACTACAAAAATTCTTTTTTTTTCAAGTAGTCACTGAACCATGAAATTGAGGTCAAGGGCAATCAACATGTAACAGACCTAAAGTCGTATTATGAGGCATCTATACACAAAGTATGAAGTATCCAGGTCTAACACACAGGCACTTGTCTCAGAATTTTTTTTCCCTATATACCTTAATATAACACAAGGTACTTAACTAATTTTTTTGAAAAATGATACCCAGTCCCGAATTCATGTTATTTTTTTATTTCTCGGTTGTCAAACCTACTTAAACTTAATATGCCGTAAATCTAAATTGATTTATCTATTCAATGGTATATCCCACGACTATCATTGTTGTCGGGATCATTAGTAGCAGGCCTCAGAAATTGGTCAACGGGATGTTTTTTTACATTCGTCTCAAGCTTTGGCAACACCCAGATTTCAAAAAAATTTAGTTAAGTACCTTGTGTTATATTAAGGTATATAGGAAAAAAAATTCTGAGACAAGTGCCTGTGGTCTAACACCTTCTATAATATATAGCTTTTAAGAAGTTGGGTGCCACAGACTGATCACTATCCCTATGTCGAGCATTTAGCGACAAAAGTCACAGACTCAACAAAAAAAAATGTATGACAGTATTCCTTCCATTTGGAATAAAAAAGATTAAAGCATTATTAGGAACAGATATTATAGCAATGTTTATAACAAAATTTCCAGTAGAACTTGTTAGATGGAACAAATATATATGTAAACATTGTACATTGTTGAAGGCTCTACAGTGACCATTAATTGTTAAAATCCTTGCCCCTAATGACTAGTTGTCTCATTTAAACATATTTATTTTATAGTGGATTGGGAAACAAGTTTTGCAACTTATATTAATCCCTTTCCACTTTGCGGATGCGAGTGCTGCCTTGTAGCCGCATTAGCCTACTCTTTTTCGAAATCTACAAGGGTGTCTTTAACGTGCAAGAGATATGGCTCTCTCTTAAAACGGGTCAGCCATTTATCGTCCCCGTCCGACGGACTATTATCGTTTCCTCAAGACAATACTCGCAAATGGTGTCAAGGGAGAGCCGAAAATTGAGTTCCTGAAATTTTCATCCCAAACGGGAATCGAACCAGGAACCTTTGTGTTAGTTGTCCGATGCACTAACCACTACACCACGGCTCTCTGTCTCATTGGCAATCATACATTTTTTTATCAATAAAATATGTTTAAACTACTGAAGTTAAATATGTTATTAAGGACCAAATTATATATACTGATCAATTATAAAACTCCACTGCATTATAAATAAATGAAAATCAAAAGAGGCATAAATACACATTTATTTACAAGACAAATCAATACATGTTTGTCATACAAATCTGCAGACATTATTTTGATGAAAAAAAAATAATATTCATTTTAAAATTCATATACTAGTATACCATAAAACCAAAATATTTACTATAAGTATTAATTGATTTTCGCTTCTTTAGTAATGTAAGATTTATAATCAAAATGACTATGGACAAATATTTTAAAAGTTTACAAAATGAAACATATCATAAATGAAAAATTACTTACATTCATTGTTTCAACTTTCAATAGTGTTTGCAAAAAAATTGAAAAAACTCGCAAATTTGTTTGACAGGATAAGATTCTTCAATATCACAGAATACAGGGGCGGATCCAGCCATTTTAAAAAGGGGGTTCCTAACCCAGGACAAAGAGGGGGTCCAATTACATGTTCCCATTCAAATGCATTGCTCATCCAATCCTGGAACCCCACCCCCTCTGGATCCGCGCCTGGAATAGAATATAAAATAATTATAAATTAGATATTATTTAGTAATTTCCTTTTTCAAGTTTTGATGCCAAGTCAAATCTTTCCACAGATCCATCCTTTAGAGCTCTGATGAGTTCAGTCTTTGTTGCTCTCTCCTTATACTCTTTTGCCCACATGACCAATGCTTGATAAATCTGATCTCTCAAACTTCGTGGATAATCTGTCTCTACTATATCAACATCAGAATCAGACATACCTAAGGCTCTTAGATAAAATCTCCATTCTCTGCTGAGGTTCTTCATCAGGAAATTAAATTCTGGTCTCAAAGCTATAATAAGTTATGATACTGATAATAATATGGTTTCATTGTCTTGTGTAATAAATTCATTTTTATTTTCATTAAAAAAAAAAGATTTCAGTCTTTATAGGCTTTTTTTAGGATAAAATCACAACAACAACTCTGATAATGTAAATAAAAAAAAATCTGTACCATTTTTATTCATGTAATTTTTAACAAGAATGACAGATGTGAGATTACATATATATATATATATTACTACATGTACTAAAGGATTTCAAAATATGGTTTATAAAAATAATATGACACTTGCCCTGATACCTCACAAAAATATGCAGTAAAAATTTATCCTTAAATGTATCTGTACAATTTGAATGAGTAATAACTATCTCTGTTCCATGGATCTCTGATCAAGGATAAGATTTTATAAGGTATGTTCCTTAGGTACTATTAGCAGTATGTCAAATACATTTGATATATAAAATGATTGTATTCATCTGACCTGGACCTCATTTTCATAGTTCATTGGTGAATTACTATTATCATGGTCTTTTGGTCGGGTTGTTGTCCCTTTGACACATTTCCCATTTCCATTCTCAATTGTATTTCATGATTAAGTCTGTTACTCAGATACTATTAGAAATATATTAACTATCTTTAATTTTATATAGAATTATTGCAAGGTGAATATTGCTGTTAGGAAGCTGCAAAGTTGATGTTCTATTTCCATTAAAATTAGGATATCTTCTGTAAATCTGTGTAACTTTGAACTTACTTCAATAAATCATAGTTTTTAATTACTCACCATTAAGTTGCTGTTGTACAAAAGGATCTAAAAATATAATGAAAATAATTGTAAACATGTGCAGACCATTAGCAATTAGTTTTCAGAATCAATATAGACTTGTCACCAGTTACTGGACCAATACAAGAATGTCACATGTGGAGCAGGATTTGAAGAACCCATGAACAGTCAACACCATTGTTTTTTTTCATTTTTTTTGTTGCTTTTGTTGCTTCCATGATGTGTTTTGTATACTGCTAATTGTCTTTTGATTTCTTTCAACATATGAGTTTGATTATCCCTACGGTATTTTTTGGCTAAACAATGAATTATAGTCTCATTTAATCACCTGGTACAGAGACTATAGCAGAGTTTGCGAAAAGTGTCAGTCCTCAGGATTTCACCAACAAAATTTTGCATAGGACTGACACAATTTTAGTATTTTTCAATAGATTAAAAGTGAGAACCAGCAGATTTTCTTTAAGGATAACCAGGGGAAAAAGATTTTGCGTACTCTGCTATAGACAATTAGAGACCCTAATATGTACCAACAGTTGTTGTTCCCTGCCCTATAAGTGAAAATACTATGGATGGATAGAGAAGATATTCCTTTACTCAACCAAGTTAGACTCCCTATATTATATTATATACACATCTAAGAATACTACATCTTAAAGAAAATTGAGTACATGAACATGATGAAGGTAGTTTTTAAATTTTCGCATGAAATCTGACATAATCATAATCTGAATTTGATTATGTTATAATTTATTGAAAATTGTATCTTTGACTGTTTGAGAAATTATATCTTTGACTGTTTGAGAAATTAAATTAGACACAAGATTTATTTTCCTAGCAAAATTTATAACATGTACTTTTACAACTGTTAGCTTTGGCACAAATTAAATTAATGCAATTGTACCTTCTCGTCTGCTTGCAACGCTGATATCAGATTGATGTGCTGGTTGTGGGGCTATAGGTTGAGCTTGTTGTAACGCCTGATGTCGTAGACCAGGTGAAGTATCCATTGGAATCTCTCCATTTCCTACATGATGGTTTAATCTGTTATTTTCAAATTGATCAATTACTCGGATAGCATTTGGCTTTTCACATTTGTCTAAAAGTTGTTTCAGGAAAGATGTGTTATTTGCTGTCAGTTTTTCTCTTGACTGCAATTCAGTGAATAAATCCAAAGCAGTTGCCACTTTTTCCATGTCTCTTTTTTTCACAATATCCTTACACATAAATTTCATGCGATGTATGTCATCAGCGGTTAAATATTTTGCAACATCAATTAACATCGAGTTAAATTCCATGTCACCCATAACTGTGAATTACAGTGTAATAATATCTTTCTGATAATGTTAAATCATAATCATGATAATACAGGAAATCCCTTCTACGACTTTCACTTTGAATGGGTTTTTACCTTGGTGAACCTGAATTAAGTATTCTGAATTCTAAATTTAATGACCATGATTGTTAACAAACAAAGATATTGAGAATCAAATGTTACTGGATTCTATATATATTGTATTCATATTTACGAATAAATATAATTAGTACAAAAGAGACACACATCTAATTATTTATTACAATAAGGATGAAACGAAAGTATACGGATCTTAAATGTATGTTTTATACAGATCACTTTCATGTTTTCGTAATCTCTTATGCGCTTCAAATTACGTCTTCTATCCCCTTCAGCGAAGATAAAAAGTAACATTGAAATTATATTTTTCATGAAGAATCTTAACTCAGCAGATAAAATGAATTTTATGTTAATGCTCTTTATTTTCACACTTACCGTGACACACATCAGTTCGATCAACAAGTACAAAGAAGATGTACAGTCAAGTCCGTTTAGAATGAACAAGATAAACCAGATATGGCACAAGGCATTAAAGGTATACAAACTATGACCTTCTTCTATGATCCAAATCTGAGATTACTCTGACGCCCAACGGCTGTTTTGTCATGTTTATCATGATTGCAACTAAAAGTTAATTACCGAAATAAGTAAAATTTGCCTCCTCCAATCTCTTGTAAAGGGGTCTCATTGGGGGCTCTGATCCCTGATCCCGCTTACTGTTTTGTCAGATTCCTGTTTCCAGCTTACGGCAGATTCCATATAAGAAAGTGAAACAACTCCCATAAGCATGTTAGGCAAAAATCATAAGCAATGAAATTCTGTTTTTGAATACATGCTTTACTAATAAAGATGAAGACTGGTTACCCCCCAAAAAAATATCAGCATCATCCTTTTTAAATAAAAGAAGCCTTAAATGTTATGTTTCTGACATAAGATTTGACAGACTTTATTATTTCTGACATAAGATTTGACAGACTTTATTTTTTCTGACATAAGATTTGACAGACTTTATTTTTTCATACACAAGATTTGACAGACTTTAATTTTTCATACATAAGATTTGACAGACTTTATTTTTTCTGACATAAGATTTGACAGACTTTATTTTTTCTGACATAAGTTCTGACAGACAAATTGAGTTTCTGACATAAGAATTTGACAGACTTGATTCTGACATAAGATTTTTCATACATAAGATATTTTGACAGACAATATATATTTGGTTTTTTTGACTGACATTGGAAATCAAATCCTAGTTGAAAGTCATGTTTAAAACCCCTGGAAAATACTGCAGCCTAACATTTAACAAGATTTCACCTCAGGTCAAATAACTTTAACTGTTAGTGTAAAGCAAAATTATATCCGGGTAAAATTTGATCCGGAGGAAAAAATGTCACAGTAGTTGTTATTTTTTATCCGGAGGAAAATATTTCCCAGGGATATTTTTTCCTTTGCCATGAAATTCTATCTGGGTAGTTAACTTATTGAATAGTTATTAGAAAAAAAACATATCCTTTACAAATACTATGAAATACTAATAGTGTATTTGAATTAAACCTTTTTATTAAAAAAAATGCATTATAATGGGATTTATTTCACAAATTATCATTGAAAAAAAATCCTTAAAAAATCAAGTAAATATCATTCTTTTAAAAATAAAATTATTATTAAACATAAGAGAGAACAAGAAATAATTTCAAAGACCGTAATTGTGAATGATATCATGATTAAATAATGTAAGTGAAATACATGTAAAAGTGAGTTGTTTTCAGATCTCAGTTCAAATATAAATTAAAACGTAAAGGTTGAAATATATTTGCATTACTACTGTTAACAGTAATGTAAGAATTTGATTATGATAATATTTTTTTTAACTATATATATAGTCTGGGGACAAAGATGTTGTTGTTGATTATATGGAATTCAGATAATATATAAGCGAACAATATATTGGAACAAAAGCAATTTTAACAACTGGATAGTATTTACCAGTGAAATAATATCTGTCTTATTAAAAATTCATGTTGTAAGTCATCTTGTTATATAAATGAATATATAGAAAATAAGATTCAAGGAAAAATTTCATTATGAAATAGATTCAGGAATATATTATATTCATATCTTTAAAATATGATTTGCTTATAATTACCTCCCTTTGATAAATTATGCAAATTTGTTCTACCTTTGTGAAACATTTAATGATTAAAGTCAGGTATATATTGGTTGCGAGTAACATAAATACTAGTTAATGGGACTATATTTCACAAGATTCTGTGAAATATGAAACAGCAATTATATACCGGTACATACTATCCGGTACATACTATCCGTATAACACAGATAGATTTTCACTCCTCTGGAAAAATTCTACCTGTGAAATACCATGCCTGGAAAAAAATTGCTGTGACAAATTATCCTCAGGATAAAATATCACAGAGGAAGAAATAAACCGTTACATTAGCACATTCAAATGTTTCAGACATAAGAAAACAAGTTTGACAGTTCTTATGTAGGAAACATATAAGTTTAAACTATTGCTTGAATAAAGTTAAATGAAAGAATCAACATATGTTTTTCTTATGCACTTCATGATTTACAGTTTTAACTGGCATATATTGGAACCAACAATGATTTTGAAAGTTTTTACAGTGATGTTCCTGACATAAGATTTATTGACAGACACTGAGCTATAAAGCAAGATATTTGAAAGTGAAAAAAATATATATCACAGATGTTTTTGACTAAAAAAAGCAACAGATTTGGAAACAGGGATGTTTGAATAACCTGACTACACTAGTAAATACCAGTATACAAGTGTCAACATAAAGCATTGCAACACATAAACATTGTGTAAAAAAATGGGAGTTAATTCTGTCAAAATTTTTGCATTTTTTCAACTTGTTTTAATAATTTCTACTTTAAACAGAAACAATCATATCCAAAAGTTATTTTTATAATTTCATCTATCATCATTATTCATCAAAACATTCACAGATTATCTTTCATATAACAATAATTATTATTTTTCTTTATTTATTCATTTTGACAGACATTTCCATTTCTTACATGGAATCTGCCATACACCATGTACGTATGCAATTCTCATTTTTTTGTAATTTCTAGACTTCATTTCCCGTTTTCACAGCACAATATTTGACTTTCACATGTCACGCTTACTAAAAAATTGGAAATCCTGTGTCACGCTTAGATCCCAATTAGACCCACTTTAACTTGACAGCCATTTCAATATGAAAGTTAAAATGCAAGAATGGATGGATCACTTTGGAAACTGTCAACATATAAGAAAAAAATAATGTTGACAGGTGGGTGAAACATACATAAATGAAGAGGAAAATAAACATATAGAGGCCAGATTTATATGGATTCAAGGCCGCCAGTTGGCTCAAAAAGTAATGAAGCAGCACATCAAGTTTTGACGTGCAAATAGCAACTTTTCGAAATGGGACAAGCTCTAAAATGTACCAAAAGAAAACACAGGTCCATACCTGCTAACCCAGCTGTTAGGTGCAGCAAAATAAACAAATTCGGAACTCTCATGCTTTCAGATATTTGAATCTGGAATTAAAAGGAATGAACAATCTGCGCTCATTTGAAAAATTTTGTCATTAGTTTTAAATTTGATTTTAGTAATAAAAATTTTGTCTTCTTTAGATAGAGATCCTTGTCTTGATTAAGTGTTAGAAAGAAGAAATTTTACTGCAGATTGCATAAAAAAAACAATTTTTATGACCATGTTTACTTGTCATAATCAATCTTTATTGTGCATATTATGTTCACTTAACAATTTGAATTTCAGTTACTTACCCCTTGATCTGTATGACATTCAACAGCAAAAACAAAATATGAAATGTTAAGAGTTAAGAGACTTGAAGTATTAACAAGGGAAACAATAAACATCAAAGTTGTATAGATTACATCCGTGAATTGAACATGTTGAAGAAATAAAATATATTTATTAACTTTTATTGGCAGTGTTTTGTAAATAAAGTTGTGAACAGGTCATATATTTAGCTTGAAAATGTTGTTTGTGCAAAATCCCCCCTCAGCTGTCATAGGTGAAGGGAAATCTCCCTGTTTGAAGGTTTCAGAGTCTGGCAGGTTTACGACCCAAAGACAAAGTAAAATTGTGTGACTGAATACACTTTATCAGTATTTAAATGATTGAATCTGGAACAGTTCTGAAATTCTACAACTTTTTCTTGAGTTCACATACCAGTTGAAGCTGTTTGGAGCCCAGTTTTAATCATGTATTGTGCATACAAAATTTCAAATAGACATGTTTAAACTTTTGTAAACACTTCAAACAAAGCATTTTTATTACTTTAATTTGTATTTCCAAAGACTGGATCATAAATCTATAATAAATTTCATCCCTCAGCTTATTACTTATTTCCTTTGAACTTGTAACACTAAACACAAACAGGAAGTTTCCTGGTTTTTGTGTATTGGACAAAATAGGGATGAGGTGCATTGTTTTGACTTGAGTAGTAGATATTTATTGAGCTGTAATCAGTTGAGCCAGGAAAGTATGTCTTTGACTCAGTCAGTTTGGGGACTAACTTTGAACACATAGGTCCCCAGTTTAATTCACAGAGATGACAGTCATGACTGTAAATAAACTCATCATAATGGTTATAGAGAAATTTCAGCTTTATTAAAGGCAGTGTTCATCTTTTTATTTTTTCTTCTCATTTTAAATACCAATTTCATTGTGAAATCTTTCTAAAATTATGATGTCAAATGACTTGGGATTTATTAATAATTTAAGTGGTATTAATATTATTTTTGTATGAAATTTTTTAACTTGTAGAGATTAAAAGGGCATATGTTAGCAGACTTGTATGCTGACCTTAAGATTCAAGATGGTTTGGAATTACAACTGAAACGTCTCAAGTCTGAAGATATGGATAAAGGAGGAATGAAAGAGGCAGAAGTGAGAATAAAACTAAGAGGTGACCTGCTTTTACAAATATTATTTTGACAACAGTTTGATTAAAGAAGACTTCGTGTTCAATGAAGACATTCAAAATTGATTTTTTTTATCTATTTCTTTAAACTCATTCTTATTTAACCTTAAAGGAAAGAAGAAGGGATTGGAATGGATGCACTTTAGTTAGTTAGCACTTTCCAGCATTGGTAACATAGTAGTTTTATTGACTCACCTGCACATTACAGAATGTGAGATATAGGGATTACAATCTGATGGTGGCTTCTTTAAGCGGTGTAAACTATAATTTTACCTTACTGTATCTGGCTGTATATAATTATATCATTCACATATATATGGAAATGGCCTAACATAGAATAAAATATTATTTGCATAAAATCCAGTTAATAACAAAAGTTTAAATATTTTGTTACAATGTATTATTAATATAAAATATTTCATGAAATGTTATCTCATTTTTTGCCGTAAATTTATCTGCAGAGCAGAAATTCATTTAGCTTTAAGTCATTGAGAGTTCAGTTGGAAAGTTAACAAAGTTATTATAGCGTTACAAAACATGTAATTCTGATTTTCTGTGGATCATAACACTAGAGATGAATGTATTTTAGTCAAATGGTAAAATCTCAAACAGAACTTGATTGTACATCTTTATATTTTAGATATTGTGAATAAGTACAATTTACAAGATGTAATACACATCCCAGATGTTACTGGTACTAATGAGGCATTCAGTAATGATATACCACCAGATTTTAAAGACAAGAAGTTACAGAAATTGTGGGAGAAAGCAGGGGATTCTGGATTTTCTGGTAAATTACACAATAAAGTAAAATAACAAAAATAACAAACTCCCAGAAAAATTCAAAACAGAAATTCACCTATCAAAAAGCAAAATCATACGCTAAAACTTGTAACAGGAATGGAAAACAACTGTCATTTTTCCTATCCGGCACCGGCATTTCCCGATGCAGAAAATGGTGGATTTATAAACCTATACAAGAAAGTTTAAGTGACAAAAATGCAATATTCTAAATTGGAGTTGTGCTTGTGTGCTATAGTAAATGTATATACTGAACTTGATTTCCCAGAATTGATCAGATATTGAATGTATGTAATTAATCTAGACAGTATTGAATATTGGAGAAGGAATCAATCATGTATTTACATTTACAATAATTGTTTCTTAAATTGAATTATTTGTCAATTTTGTGCAATTTTTATCCTTTATTATTTAACATTTGAAAAACAATAAAAACTATATTTTGATATTTAATTCAAGTGAGTTTTTCTATTATTTAATTTCCTCATAACTTTTGTTTAAGATGAGGAAATGGAAAATCTGAAGAAAGAATTTTGGCATCAACAGCTAAAGCTGGATGAATATGATTTATTGAAGGATGGCTTTAAATCTATATCAGGTTGGTAATAATAAATTAAATTTTGAAGTTACCGGTATAGGTTTAGAAAAGATATGATAAGGTACAATATCATTTATCTAGCACAGAAAATGAATGATTCCACAGTTTACATGAGATGAAAAAATTGAATCTTCAAACTCTGTTTTGTGTGAGTACAATATACAAAAATTTGTAAGGTTTCCATGGAACCCAGTGTCTCGCCTATTTTTGCTGTTAATCACACACTCAAACAAAAATTATGAAAAAGATCAATAAAATTATTCTTCTTGATACTATTTTTTGATTGTCAGAAGCTTCTGTTTTCTGTTTCCTGGTAGGAAAAAACTTATAAAATTAAGAATGGAAATGGGGAAGGTGTCAAAGAGACAACAACCAGACCATAAAAAAAACAACAGCAGAAGGTCACTAACAGGTCTTTTATAAGTAAAACACGGGGGGAAAAAATGAAATTTTATTTTTACAAAATTTACTTCTGGATTCTATCTTCTGATCATAAACAAGCTTTTGGCTAAGTTTTGTACAATTTCAGGATAGCTTAAGAACATTTTTAAAATTTTCAAAACTTTAACCACAGAGTGAATGTATTGCTTCCTGGCAGAAAAACTAAGTCCATTTATAAGTAAAATACGGAAAAAATGGAATTTTATTTTTACAAAATTTACTCCTGGATACTATCTTATGAACATAAACAAGCTTCTGTGAAAGTTTGGTAGAAATCCAGGATATTTCAAGAAAGTTATTAAAATTTCAAAAACTTTAACCACAGAGTGAATATTTGTGGACGACGCTGACAACAACGACGACACTGACTGAATGTAGGATTGCTCTGTCTTGCTTTTTCGACTAAAGTGGAAGGATCGCCAAAAATGAACAAAAATCATAAAGATTTGAAAATAATACAAGTTTACATATTAATCAATTTTCGTAATGTAATAAGTAACAATGTACCATACTGTTCATTCATTAAATTTTTCTGGATTTCATGGGAACAGGGGAACAACGAATTTAAATGTTCAATGAATTACACATTTTCTTAAGGAATGTATGAAGGCATTACCAAAACCACAAAAATAAATTAATCCACAGTATTTTTCTAACAAAGGAGATTGGTTGAAGGGCCAATTTTGGGCACAGCCCTTGGTCAAGGCAGATGTTATCCCAGAGGATCAACAAGGATTATTTCATTTATTTTTTTCTTCATTTTATCAGATTTAGACATGATAGACAATAGCTTGGATGGGTTTAACTATGATAAAAAGAACAAAAACTTAAAATCAATGAACAAAGATATAAAAGATGGATATGAAAATCTTGCAACACTTGGATCAAAGAAACATTTTGAAGATGATGAATTAGAATTCAAAGATAAAAGAGTATATGAACTTTATGCTATGGCAAGAAAATCAAATATGACAGAAGCTGAACTGCAGTCATTTATGGTAAGTTTAAAAAAAAAAAACAGAAATTTTTAATTTTCAGTTGAAAAGTGAATACATGTATTGATATATAACCATTTTGTTTAGAAAACATTTTTTTCTCATTTTTATCCTCTCAATGTTTTACACATGATAATATGAGGCAGGCATTACCTGTAAATGGGGAAGAAGTCTGTATGAATTATTTTTTTGTAACTTAAATATTTGTTTAAAAAAAAGAAAAGGAAATACCGTAACGTTACCGATTTTCATTCTGTTGTTAGGGATTTCAGTTGTGATGTTATTTAAGTTAAGACAGCATATGCAATGTAAACAAAGAAACGCTATCATCAGGTAACGTTTTTTCATACCAAGGAGTTATTAAAAATGAAATTGGTATTGCGTTCCTTCCTATTTCAACGACTAGACTGATAAATATATATTTTACTCAAAGTTTCATACAAACGAGACCGGCAAAAGGAAGTACATTGTAGATTTCTGCGCAGATGCGGGACTTCAAAACATGACATAAAAAAATTGAACGATTTTGAGTTCAGTAGTACAATGAAAATTTAGATTTTTTTTTTCGTCCCCATATTATATGTTCTCTTAGAAAAATTTCATTCATATTTTAATGGTTGATACTGATATCAGATTTTGGAATTGAAAACTACAGTGTTTTTTTTATAATTTTATTATTGGAGTAGAGCAAATGAAAATAATTAAATTAATAGTTCTTTGAGTTTAAAAAATCTTTGGACATTTTAAAAAAGATTACACTCTTCTTGATCCTAATCTTATCAATAATATGTTAATTATTGCTATTTAGGAAGAGTTACGACACTTTGAACACAGAATCGACAAACATGAATACTTAAAAGAAGAAGTTCAGATTGCTGAAAATGTTCTTGGAAGAGAAACCAAAGATGGTGAAATGCCACAAAAACATGTCTTACTAAAACAGAAGGCTAATGAATATGGAAGTAAGGTTAGTATTAACCACAGTGGAAGCCTTGTAGGTAGTTTTATGTTATTTGGTACAATTGTTTGGCTGGCCCTATGGAGATTCTCGTCGTAAAAATGTGTTATCAATTGGGGGATTACGGCCTGTGGGCATGTGATCAGGCAGGCGGCTACTAAACAGTGTTTGTTCATAAACATGAAAACACTTTGACATTTTTTTCCAAATATAGATGTGACTTAATAAAGGTGAAATTCAATTTTCATGATTTTAGCTGTTGTTGTTGAGTTTTTATACGACCACAAATTTTGAAAAAAATTTCGTCGTATATTGCTATCACGTTGGCATCGTCGTCGTCGTCCGAATACTTTTAGTTTTCGCACTCTAACTTTAGTAAAAGTGAATAGAAATCTATGAAATTTTAACACAAGGTTTATGACCATAAAAGGAAGGCTTGTATTGATTTTGGGAGTTTTGGTCCCAACATTTTAGGAATTAGGGGCCAAAAAGGGCCCAAATAAGCATTTTCTTGGTTTTCGCACTATAACTTTAGTTTAAGTTAATAGAAATCTATGAAATTTTGACACAAGGTTTATAACCACAAAATAAAGGCTGGGATTGATTTTTATACGACCGCAAATTTTGAAAAAATTTTCGTCATATATTGCTATCACGTTGGCGTCGTCGTCGTCGTCCGAATACTTTTAGTTTTCGCACTCTAACTTTAGTAAAAGTGAATAGAAATCTATGAAATTTTAACACAAGGTTTATGACCATAAAAGGAAGGCTGGTATTGATTTTGGGAGTTTTGGTCCCAACATTTTAGGAATTAGGGGCCAAAAAGGGCCCAAATAAGCATTTTCTTGGTTTTCGCACTATAACTTTAGTTTAAGTTAATAGAAATCTATGAAATTTTGACACAAGGTTTATAACCACAAAATAAAGGCTGGGATTGATTTTGGGAGTTTTATATTCAACAGTTTAGGAATTAGGGGCCAAAAAAGGGCCCAAATAAGCATTATTCTTGGTTTTCGCACAATAACTTTAGTTAAAGTAAATAGAAATCAATGAAATTTAAACACAATGTTTATGACCACAAAAGGAAGGTTGGTATTGATTTTGGGAGTTTCGGTCCCAACAGTTTAGGAATTAGGGGCCAAAAAGGGACCCAAATAAGCATTTTTCTTGGTTTTCGCACCATAGCGTCAGTATAAGTAAATAGAAATCTATGAAATTTAAACACAAGGTTTATGACTATAAAAGGAAGGTTGGTATTGATTTTGGAAGTTTTGGTCCCAACAGTTAAGGAAAAAGGGGCCCAAAGGGTCCAAAATTAAACTTTGTTTGATTTCATCAAAATTAAATGTGTATGTAGATTCTTAATTTTTAAACTTTGTTTGATTTCATCAAAATTAAATGTGTATGTAGATTCTTAATTTTTGGTCCCGTTTTCAAATTGGTCTACATTAAGGTCCAAAGGGTCCAAAATTAAACTTAGTTTGATTTTTTTAACAAAAATTGAAACCTTGGGGTTCTTTGATATGCTGAATCTAAAAATGTACTTAGATTTTTGATTATTGGCCCAGTTTTCAAGTTGGCCCAAATCGGGGTCCAAAATTAAACATTGTTTGATTTCATCAAAAATTGAATAATTGGGGTTCTTTGATATGCCAAATCTAACTGTGTATGTAGATTCTGAATTTTTGGTCCAGTTTTAAAATTGGTTTAAATTAAAGTGCAAAGGGTCCAAAATTAAACTAAGTTTGATTTTAACAAAAATTAAATTCTTGGGCCTCTTTGATATGCTGAATCTAAACATGTACTTAGATTTTTGATTATGGGCCCAATTTTCAAGTTGGTCCAAATCAGGATCTAAAATTATTATATTAAGTATTGTGCAATAGCAAGTCTTTTCAATTGCACAGTATTGTGCAATGGCAAGAAATATCTAATTTCACAATATTGTGAAATAGCAAATTTTTTTTTAATTAAGAGTTATCTTTCTTTGTCCAGTATAGTAAGCAAGAAATATCTGCAAGAATTTTTTTTAATTGGAGTTATCTTTCTTTGTCCAGAATCAACTTAAATCTTTGTTATAAACAATATACAATGTATATTCACTTTTTACTACCAACTGATAAATTTAAATAATCTTTACCATTCAGTGATAACAAGCAGTTTTTTTTACATCTTAATATTTTATGATGTATTTAAATGAGTAGTAATTGTTGCAAACTCCATTAGAATATTTTAATTGAAATTAGTTTTGGAATAAGGGAAAGGGGGATGTGAATAAAAAATTGGGTTCAATTTTTCTCATTTGAAATTTCATAAATAAAAAGAAAATTTCGTCAAACATTTTTTGGAGAGGATTAATATTCAACAGCATAGTGAATTGCTCTAAGAGAAAACAAAAAAAATAAGTTCATTTGAATACATTCATTCTGTGTCAGAAACCTATGCTGTGTCAACTATTTAATCACAATCCAAATTTAGAGCGGAATCCAGCTTGAATGTTGTGTCCATACTTGCCCCAACCGTTCAGGGTTCAACCTCTGCGGTCGTATAAAGCTACGCCCTGCGGAGCATCTGGTTACATCATGTATTTAAATGAGTAGTAATTGTTGCAAACTCCATTAGAATATTTTTATTGAAATTAGTTTTGGAATAAGGGAAAGGGGGATGTGAATAAAAAATTGGGTTAAATTTTCTCATTTGAAATTTCATAAATAAAAAGAAAATTTCTTCAAACATTTTTTTGAGAGGATTAATATTCAACAGCATAGTGAATTGCTCTAAGAGAAAACAAAAATTTTAAGTTCATTTGAATACATTCATTCTGTGTCAGAAACCTATGCTGTGTCAACTATTTAATCACAATCCAAATTTAGAGCGGAATCCAGCTTGAATGTTGTGTCCATACTTGCCCCAACCGTTCAGGGTTCAAGCTCTGCGGTCGTATAAAGCTTCGCCCTGCGGAGCATCTGGTTGACCGTTCAGAAGCAAAATTTATTTTCTATCACTAGTTTTCTTGTCATTCGTATCTCTTAGACTGCTAAAGTTAATGAGAACCCAGACATTCAATTGGACAAGTTCTGTTCTTTGGTTCCTATTCTGTCATTGCAAAATACAGGATTTATAGAATTGGATGAACCGTTATACCAATTGACATCAAATATGATTTAATATTTCCACGTATTCTATTCATTGAGTATTGTTACTAAGATATTCATTAACACCCAGTATAAATATCAATTGACAACAAAAAGGATTCAGTATTTCATTGTATATTGTTCAATTATAATGATTACTTGGATTTCGATTGAAATACAGTAGTCATCTTCTTCAAATTTTTTAAAGTCATTTTTTTTATGTTTAGGTTAAGAAATATCATGCAGAATTGCAAAAGAAAGTAAACAAAGCTTTAGAGGGTCATATAGAGCTGTGATATTTATATCAAAAGATAAAGAACAGTTCCACTAGAATACACAACCAGTTACAGGAAAACCAGTGTGAGAATGCAGGGCAAAAAAAATCTTCATCTCTGACAAGTATTTCTTAATACTCAGGTAGCACAAACAAAAAAGTCTTGATCAAATTTTTGAAATTATGATAGTTTGATGCAATTGATAATATAAATGGAAGAAAAGATCTAGTCATACTAATTGAATTTTGTAAGAAGAAAAATAACAACTGTTTTTCTTTATGAATTACATTCTCAACATTAATTTGAAAAAGTATGAATATTTAAAGCTGACAGCTGAAGTTTTATTATTTACATCCAGAAATATTTTTTTAAATCTGTTTTTTTCTGATTTTGTGTCTGCTAAGAGAATATAGACAGCCTTATGAATTCTCCATTTAAAATGCATAATTATGAACTAAAACTACTATTTCTATTAAGTATAATACAAAAAGCAGTATTAAAAATTTTCAATGAAATAAAAATTCCAAGTGTAATTGGAGTTGTAGGAAACCAGGAACGAAATTTCAATGTATAAAAATGTAGATTATTTCTTTTCTTTCGTTCTTGGAGAGCCTTAAAAGATTTGAGACATAAAACATATTTTTTTTTAAATCATGCTTTAGAGGTCATAGAAAATACTCAAAAATGTTCTATTTTTTTTATCATGCCTATGTTACATGAATATTGATGTATAAATCTATTATAGATACAATTGAGTATGTTAGTATAAAAATTCATTGATAGTTTTGTGACATGATAAAACTGTGAAATTAATTCATGTGTATGGTTAAGAGCTTGTGCAGAATTTGTTTAATATGTATGATAACTAAATTCTATTAAAATTGAATATCAGTGGCACACTTCTTGGTTGGCTGCATTGTGCAAAACCTTAATAATGGATATCTTAGCTTTTCCTCATTTTTCATTATTAAGCAATCTCACATTTATTGCAGAGTAGATGTATTTTATTGAACAATAGTGTTACATTTTAAAAGATCTGTATTTGAGTTATGGTGCTATAGTGGTTCTTCAGACATAATTGCATTGTTTATGTGCTGCTGATTCTTTTGATTGGATGGTGCTTCAGTATTTCATAATCTATTTAAGATTGATATTTCATAGATTCAAAATATTGTTTTTTTTTATATATTATACTAGATCATGTGTTGTGAAAGTGCTTTTTTCATAGATGCCGCTTTTTTCTTCTTTTTTTTTTAATTTTTTGGAAATGTTTGTTCAAACTTTCTTTGATTTGTGGTCTCGGACTATAAATAACTTTTCTATTTTTTTCTGTTAAATAATTTCCTTTTTTATAAAATCATGAAAATTGTTTCCAATTACATGTAAATGAAAGTATTTTCAAGGGAATAATTTGGTTTATTATTTTCACTGGAATTTCCAGTTCTTTTGATTTTTTTAAGGTGGATTTTCAGGTGAACTGATATGAACTTTACTGCAATAAATTTGTATAAGATGTTCACTTTCTCATTAAATTCACAAGGCATATGAAATTTCAAAGCACTGCCTACTATGAAATAAAACTTTTTATATTGAATTATAGAAATATACATTCCAATGTGATTAAATCATTTTGTAGTAAATACATTTATATATGTTTTATATTGCATGATTTATTTGTACATAATACATTCGATTATTAGAAATTGTTTAAATTCTGTTTGCCATGTATTGAAAATAAAGTGTAAAACTTACTGATTTAGAAATTTTAAATGGTGGCTAGAATAATAAAGTTTGAAGATTTGATAAATTTGAGATTATAAGCTCTAGATTTATGAAATCTGTGTTCTATATTCTTAATTTTGTTAGACACTATATCCAGAGGTCTGACCATTTAAAGAGAATCTCTAGAGCAAGTTTTAAAATAAAAATAAAAAAATTGAGGCATGATAGATCTTGTGTGGGTGCACTTACTCCATTCTGAATTGACTAGGATTGTCAGTTTTCCTATCAAAGGACAATGGTTTTCGCCAGACACTCTGGCTTCCTCCACACATAAAAATGGCTGCGACAAAATAGCCCATAAGTGGTGCTTAAACATGATGTAAAAACACAGAAATCAAATCAAATCTATATATTGACATTGGGTGTTAAACAACCAACAACAATCAATCAGTTTTAAGATTGATACACTGAGTACTCATCAAAATCAAGGAGTAACTCCAGGATTAGTCCTATCAGTAAATTATACTGGTGTTGAAAGATAGTGGATTTTGGGGCTTTTCATTTACCGGTATCCCTTTGGTCAACCCTTAAAATTTTTCAAATGTATTACTGTAGTACTAGTAATACCAAAAAAGCATTGACAATATCATTCATCGAATCGCTTCATCATAGAAGGTTTATATATATTGTTTACCTGAAGAAATAATTAGTTCTTGGTACAAAATAGACTTGAAGCATGTCATACACCACGTCATAGATCACATGAATATTTTATATAGTGCCATGATTTAGGACAATAAAACTTCAGCCTAGTATAACAGGGATTAATAATTCAATTAAAAAACACAGACTTGGTGGCATTGTTGATTGATTATTGTTCCCTGAAGCATCTACTTTTGTTTCTTTTAGATCATATTTATTGCTGAAAAATTGAATATTCTGCGTACTTATTGATCTCTTCTATTAAGAATCTTAAATCAATTATATAGCTTAAAAATGTTATTGTATTGTTTATGTCATTCTTCCTCCTTGGTTAACATCGATCATGATCATACTTTCATCATAAGTCCAATTAGTCTGTCATCTTGTTTGTAGAAAAAATTATCAGCTTTATAAATCTTTCTGATTTGTTCTGTGTATTTTGAATTTATCATTAAAGATCCATTTTAGGACGCATGGTCAAGGTACAGTAAATGAGCTATGTCACAGATAAAACAAAGATTTAGCATACATTATTATTATTTTGGCTTGTTGAACAACAAATGAAAATTAAAAAAAAATGCTTTTTCAGCCTTCCCATTGTGTCTATATCAATGTAATCTGACAGATCTTCATGCAATGGTATATCACAGCTTTGTCAGATCAAAAATGTTTGACCTTGAATTATCCCCAAAGTTGTTCTGTTGATATGAATCTTGCTTTACTCCATTACTGTCCATGTGATTCTTAAAATATGTGCTAGTACTCTTAAAATATCAAACAATACAGGTAATTAATCTAATCCAGCTTTAATATAATCTTCAACAATTAGAAGAGTAGTTCATTTGCAATATATCATATACTTCCCTGTACCCATATTACCTTGCTAAATTACTTTGTTATTATTGTACATGTATAAGAACTTAGTAGCATTAAAGCAGCAGTGATCAGTGACCACCCAATGTGACAGAAAAAAAAAATTGACCTTGACCTCATTAATTTTTTATGTTAATTTTTTGCTTTTTGTCGAGCCTGCAACTTTTGTTGCAGAAAGCTTGACATAGGGGTAGTGATCCCCACTACGGCGGCAGCGTTAGCTAACTTCTTAAAAGCTTTATATTTTAGAAGGTGGAAGGCCTGGATGTTTCATACTTTATATATGGGTACCTCATGTTACCAAGTTTCTGTCAGTCGCATGTCCAATGTCCTTCACCTCATTTTCATGGTTCAGTGACTACTTGAAAAAAAAGTTAAGATTTTTTGTAATGTTAAATTCTCTCTTATTATAAGTAATAAGATAACTATATTTGATATGTGTGTACCTTGCAAGGACCTCATGCCCATCAGACAATTTTCACTTGACCTCGACCTCATTTTACAGATCAGTGGACAAGGTTAAGTTTTGGTGGTCAAGTCCATATCTCAGATACTATAAGCAATAGGTCTAGTACAGTGTGTGTATGGAAGGACTATGCAAGGTGTACATGTCCAACTGGCAGGTGTCATCTGACCTTGACCTCATTTTGACGGTACAGTGGTTATAGTTAAGTTTTTGTGTTTTGGTCTGATTTTATACAACAGCGAAAATTAAAGATTTTTTGGTCATATTTTGTTATCACGTTGGCGTCGTCTGAAGACATTTGGTTTTTCGCACTATAACTTTAGTATATGTAAATAGAAATCTATGAAATTTAAACACAAGGTTTTTGACCATAAAAGGAAGGTTGGGATTGATTTTGGGAGTTTTGGTCCAAACAATTTATGATTAGGGGCCAAAAAGGGCCCAAATAAGCATTTTCTTGGTTTTCGCACTGTAACTTTAGTTTAAATAGATAGAAACCTATAAAATTTTGACACAAGGTTTATGACCACAAAAGGAAGGTTGGGATTGTTTTTGGGAGTTGAGGTCCTAACAGTTTAGGAATTAGGGGTAAAAAAAGGGCCAAAATAAGCATTATTCTTAGTTTTCGCACAATAACTTTAGTAAAAGTAAATAGAAATCAATGAAATTTAAACACAAGGTTTATGAACACAAAAGGAAGGTTGGGATTGATTTTGGTAGTTGAGGTCCCAATAGTTTAGGCAAAAAGGGGCTCTAATAAGCAAATTTTTCTAGTTTTTTTGCACAATAACTTTAGTATAAGTTAATTAGAAATCTATGAAATTGTAACACAAGGTTTATGACCACAAAAATTGAAATCTTGGGGTTCTTTGATATGCTGATTCTAAACATGTACCTAGTTTTTTTATTATGGGCGCAGTTTTCAAGTAGGTCCAAATCGGGGTCCAAAATTAAACTTTGTTTGATTTAAAAAATTTGGGAGTTATGGTTCCAACCATTGAGGAATAATGTGCAAAAAAGGGGGCAAAGGGTTTCCAGGTTAATGGACTTAAGTACAAAACATAATTTAAAAGCAGTGTAAGGTTGATAATTGAAACTCATTTGAATATCACACTTAAACTGTTTTTAAATTATGTAGATTCGAAATTTGCCAAAAACTTTAACATAAATAAATTCCATTGGAAATTTGCCAATAACTTAAGTTTAATGAACTTTATTGGAAATTTGCCAATATAGAATGTTAGATTGGAGTTATCTTTCTTTGTCCAGAATGGTTGTTTAATTTTTCTCATTTCTGATTTCAGAAATTAAAAAGAAAATTTCTTCAAATATTTTTCTCATTTCTGATTTCAGAAATTAAAAAGAAAATTTCTTCAAATATTTTTGTTTTTTGAGAGGATTAATATTCAACAGCATAGTGAATTGCTCAAAAGCAAATAAAACATTGTAAGTTCATGATACCACATTCATTCTGTCTAAGAAACCTATTTAATCACAATCCAAATTCAGAGCTGTATCCAGCTTGAATGTTGTGTCCATACTAGTCCAAACTGTTCAGGGTTCAAAAGCTTCGCCCTGCAGAGCACCTGATTCTTATACTGTTTGCAACAGGTCTACTATATTTGGTGTATGGGATGATTGTAAGGTGTACATGTCTAGATGGCAGGTGTCATCTGACCTTGACCTCATTTTCATGGTTAAGTGGTCAAAGTTAAAGATTTAGATTTTTTGTCTTTTTTTTTTAATTCTATATATGCAATAGGTTAACTGTATTTGCTGTATGGAAATATTATATGATCTATATGTTAGTCACATAGGTTTTATTTGACCTTGACCTCATTTTAACGGTTGATTGCTCTGTCAATTTTTTGTGTTTGGTCTGTTTTTCTTAAACTATTAGCAATGGGTCAACTATATTTGTTGTATGGAAGAATTGTTAGATGTACATGCCTGCCTGGCATGGTTCATCTGACTTTGACCTCATTTTCATGGGTCAATGATTAGTTTTCTTTATAATATCAATGATTAGTAAAGAAGGCGAGACATTTCAGCGTGTGCACTCTTGTTATGTTTTTTTTATGCTTTTTACAATAGGTCAACTGTGTTTGGTGTATAGAATGATTGTAAGGTGTATATGTCTGTCTGGCAATTCTCATCAATCATACACAATAGGAAAAGTATGTTTGATGCAAGGAATGATTATAAGTTATGAATTTAATTTTATAAATTGTGACTTGGATGGAGAGTTGTCTCATTGGCACTCATACCACATCTTCCTATATCTTTGAATGTCAGATAGGGTTAATCTGATCTTGATCTCATGGTTCATTGTTATAAGTTGTTCTTTTTACTATATTTTTTACTATATTTTTCTCATCAAACATAAGATAGATAAAATATAGTTGATGTATAGAATGACTGTCAGGTATACATGAACATCAGACAGGGTTTATCAGATCTTGACCTCATTTCCTTGATTTCACATTTTTGGATACTATAAGCAATAGGTCAACTATATCTGGAGTATGAATAATTGTTATGTGTACATGTTAATTTGACCTTGACCTTATTTCCATGGCTATTTGATAATTTCGAGCGTGTGTGACAACTGTAGAAAAGGATTCTTTAGATACATCTAATTCAATAATTATCAATAAAGCAGGTGAAACATTATTTTAGAAAGCCAACACTGGTTTTATGTTGCACATCTTAATTATAAGTATTACAAAAACTCCAGATTGATTCTAAGCATGATAAAATTATTTATGGTAAATGAAAAAAATTGTATTACAAAAACATATTCAACATTAATCAATAACCATTCAAATGAAGTCGAGGTCAGATATACTATGTTAGATACACAAACATGTATACACATTGACGTTGCAATATTCTAAGTATCAATTACAGTTGAATTATTATAATAGAATCTGAGAAAATTGGCCTAAACACAACCAGATGCTCCGCAGGGCGCAGCTTTATACGACCGCAAAGGTTGAACCCTGAACGTTTGGGGCAAGTATGGACACAACATTCAAGCTGGATTCAGCTCTAAATTTGGATTGTGATTAAATTCTTGACACAGCATAGGTTTCTGACACAGAATGAATGTGGTCTAATGAACTTAAAAAAATTTGTTTGCCTTTGAGCAATTCACTATGCTGTTGAATATTAATCCTCTCAAAAAAATATTTGAAGAAATTTTCTTTTTATTTATGAAATCTGATATGAAAAAAATTGACCCCCCAATTTTTTTTCACATCCTCCTTTCCCTTATTTCAAAACTGATCTCAATTCAAATTTCTAATGAAGTTTGCAACAATAACTACTCATTTAAATACATCATAAAATATTAAAATGTAAAAAAAGTGCTTGTTATCACTGAATGGTAAAGATTGTTTTAATCTATCAGTTGGTAGAAAAAGTGAATATACATTGTATATTGTATAAAACAATGATTTAAGTTGATTCAACTACTATTCTGGACAAAGAAAGATAACTCCAATTGAAATCCAATTGGAATTTCTTGCTATTGCACAATATTGTGCAATTAAATATTTCTTGCTATTGTGCAATACTATGCAATTGAAATTATTTGCTATTGCACAATACTGTGCAATTGAAGATTTCTTGCTATTGCACAATACTGTGCAATTGAAGATTTCTTGCTATTGCTTGATACTGTGCAATTGAAAATTTCTTGCTATTGCACAATACTTAATATAATAATTTTGGATCCTGATTTGGACCAACTTGAAAACTGGGCCCATAATCAAAAATCTAAGTACATGTTTAGATTCAGCATATCAAAGAGGCCCAAGAATTTAATTTTTGTTAAAATCAAACTTAGTTTAATTTTGGACCCTTTGGACTTTAATGTAGACCAATTTTAAAACGGGACCAAAAATTAAGAATCTACATACACAGTTAGATTTGGCACACAAACACTTGTCTCAAAAAAAAAATCCTATATACCTTAATATATTTTAAGGTATATAGGAATTTTTTTTTTATTGAGACAAGTGCCTGTGATTTGGCATATCAAAGAACCCCAATTATTCAATTTTTGATGAAATCAAACAAAGTTTAATTTTGGACCCCGATTTGGACCAACTTGAAAACTGGGCCAATAATAAAAATCTAAGTTCATTTTTAGATTCAGCATATCAAAGAACCCCAAGGATTCAATTTTTGTTAAAATCAAACTAAGTTTAATTTTGGACCCTTTGGACCTTAATGTAGACCAATTTGAAAACGGGACCAAAAATTAAGAATCTACCCAACAGTTAGATTCTGCATATCAAATAACCCCAATTATTCAATTTTTGATGAAATCAAACAAAGTTTAATTTTGGACCCTTTGGGCCCTTTATTCCTAAACTGTTGGGACCAAAACTCCCCAAATCAATACCAACCTTCCTTTTATGGTCATAAACCTTGTGTTTAAATTTCATATATTTCTATTTACTTAAACTAAAGTTATTGTGCGAAAACCAAGAATAATGCTTATTTGGGCCCTATTTTGGCCCCCAATTCCTAAACTGTTGGAACCAAACCTCCCAAAATCAATCCCAACCTTTCTTTTGTGGTCATAAACCTTGTGTCAAAATTTCATAGATTTCTGTTAACTTAAACTAAAGTTATAGTGCGAAAACCAAGAAAATGCTTATTTGGGCCCTTTTTGGCCCCTAATTCCTAAAATGATGGGACCAAAACTCCCAAAATCTATCCCAACCTTCCTTTCGTGGTCATAAACCTTGTGTTAAAATTTCATTGATTTCTATTTACTTAAACTAAAGTTATTGTGCGAAAACCAAAAATAATGCTTATTTGGGCCCTTTTTTGGCCCCTAATTCCTAAACTGTTGGAACCAAACCTCCCAAAATCAATCCCAACCTTTCTTTTGTGGTCATAAACCTTGTGTCAAAATTTCATAGATTTCTGTTGACTTAAACTAAAGTTATAGTGCGAAAACCAAGAAAATGCTTATTTGGGCCCTTTTTGGCCCCCAATTCCTAAAATTATGGGACCAAATCTCCCAAAATCAATCCCAACCTTCCTTTTGTGGTCATAAACCTTGTGTTAAAATTTCATAGATTTCTATTCACTTTTACTAAAGTTAGAGTGCGAAAACTAAAAGTATTAGGACGACGACGAGGACGAGGGCGACGCCAAGGTGATAGCATTATACGACGAAAAAAAATTCAAATTTTGCGGTCGTATAAAAATGATGTTGCTGACAAATCATGAATTAAGGTCAGTCAGATAAACTTCATCTGATGGACATGTATGCAGTCAATGAACCGTGTAAATGAGGTCAATAACATAAGGCATTTACCCTCTGAATTTTTACCCAGTAATTTTGAGAGGAATCAAAAGAAATCACCCAGGTCTCATGAGGATAACTGGTATATAAACTTTTAGATATGCAAATTGGCCATCTACCAGTAATTAACAATCAAAAATGACCATGAAAATCAGTTAGGATTTTCCTTTTTAGCTCACCTGGCCCGAAGGGCCAAGTGAGCTATTCTCATCACTTGGCGTCCGTCGTCGTCGTCGTCCTCGTCGTCGTTAACTTTTACAAAAATCTTCTCCTCTGAAACTACTGGGCCAAATTAAACCAAACTTGGCCACAATCATCATTGGGGTATCTTGTTTAAAAAATGTGTGGCGTGACCCGCCAAACCAACCAAGATGGCCACCATGGCTAAAAATAGAACATAGGGGTAAAATGCAGTTTTTGGCTTATAACTCAAAAACCAAAGCATTTAGAGCAAATCTGACATGGGGTAAAATTGTTTATCAGGTCAAGATCTATCTGCCCTGAAATTTTCAGATGAATCGGACAACCTGTTGTTGGGTTGCTGCCCCTGAATTGGTAATTTTAGGGAAATTTTGCTGTTTTTGGTTATTTTCTTGAATATTATTATCGATAGAGATAAACTGTAAACAGCAATAATGTTTAGCAAAGTAAGATCTACAAATCAGTCAACATAACCAAAATGGTCAATTGACCCCTTTAGGAGTTATTGCCCTCTATAGTCAATTTTTAACCATTTTACGTAAATCTTAGTAATCTTTTACAAAAATCTTCTCCTCTAAAACTACCAGGATAAATTAAAACAAACTTGGCCGCAATCATTATTGGGGTACCTAGTTTAAAAAATATGTCGCATGACCTGGCCAACCAACCAACATGGCCGCCATGGCTAAAAATAGAACATAGGGGTAAAATGCAGTTTTTGGCTAAAACTCAAAAACCAAAGCATTAAGAGCAAATCTGACAGAGAGTTAAATTGTTTATCAGGTCAAGATCAATCTGCCATGAAATTTGCAGATGGATCGGACAACCTGCTGTTAGGTTGCTGCCCCTGAATTAGTCATTTTAAGGAAATTTTGCCGTTTTTTGTTATTATCTTGAATATTATTATAGATAGAGATAAACTTTAAACAGCAACAATGTACAGCAAAGTAAGACCCAAAAATAAGTTAGCATGACCAAAATGGTCAATTGACCCCTTAAGGAGTTATTGTCCTTTATAGTGCATTTTTAACAATTTTCATAAAATTTGTAAATTTTAACTAACATTTTCGACTAAAACTTTTAGGCTAAGTTCAATATAGATAGAAATAATTGTAAGCAGCAAGAATGTTCAGTAAAGTAAGATGTACAAACACATCACCATCACCAAAACACAATTTTGTCATGAATTCAAATGCATCCTTTGTTTAATATTCACATAGACCAAGGTGAGCGACACAGGCTCTTTGGAGCCTCTAGTTTATTGTGTTTACTAGATTTCATAATGGTTGCTAGAATAATTTAAATTGTTGTGATGTTAAACTTTTGTTTCAGATAAGGGTGAAAACGTTTAAACCCACTGCATCTGTTTTCATCTGACCTTAGTCAGGAATCTGATGTTCAGTAGTTGTCGTTTGTTGATTTGCATCATAAGTGTTTCTTGTTTTTTATATAATTTAGACCATTGTTTTTCGTGTTTTACGCTAGTAATTTTTGGGGCTCTTTGTAGTTTGCTGTTCAGTATGAGTCAAAACTCTGTGTTGAAGACCAAGTACTGATTTACTTTTATAAATTGCAACTTGGATGGAGAGTTGTCTCATGGCACTCATATCACATCTTCTTATATCTATTAGAAAAGAATCACAGCATATCTATGTTTTCAGTAACAATTCTCTTAGAAAGCTAATTTTTGTCTTATGTCTTTCTGTTAGTTTATTTTCCTGCTTCATGCCAATCTGATGAGTCAATCCATTTTATATAGACAATTACAGTTGATAAATGTTGTGCTGTTACATTATTGTCAAAGGTAAGGGAAGCGTTTGGTTCTCACAAGCATTTTCAACCCTGCAACATTCTGTATTTGTCTTCCCAAGTCAGGAGTATGTATTCTAGCAATCGCCTGGTTCTGTTAGTTATATCTGTTTTTCAATTATTGTTTTGTCATAAATCAGGTTGTTGGTTGTTTCACATTTTGTCATGTCATGGCCTTTTATAGCGGACTATTACAGTTAGGAACTTGCTCATCATTGAAGGCTGTACAGTGACCTATAATGCTTACATCCAAGTTATTTGGCTGGGTTGGATAGTTGTCTCAATGGCAATCGTACCACATCAATATTTCAAAGTAAGATAAAAACAACAACAACAATCAACCTGCTTCCTAATTAACATTTAATAATAATAATAATGTAACACATAGAAATGCATCTAACATAACAAGTAAACAAAGTTCCTGAAACTTCAGCTTTTTTCATTATATACTTAATCTGGTTATGCTGCCTTTGTTAAAAGTTAGGAACAATTCTTTAAATAGAAACTTTCTTGCAATTCATTAATTTGATGAATTAAACCAATACATGTAGGTATTAAATATAATCCATTCTGCAATAAAAACATTGCATATTATCTTAACTGCATTTTCTAAATTTTCTTCGTCTGTGTAATTTCCTGTGGAAAATATATCATGTAAGGTCTTGACGAGATTCAAATTGCACAAAATTTGTACAATTAAAAGAATTACCGGTACTACATGTAGCATTTTTAGTTTGCTGGTTTCAAAAATTAAAATATATGAAAAAAGCTGAAATCACAGATAAAAATCAGCAGTGAATGAGAAAAAACAATGAAATAAATGTTAGGCTCCCTACCAAAAGGTAAGGATTGTTTAAATCAATCATAAATAACAAATTATAGCAGTTTAGGACGGAAATACTGTAATTGGCAAAGACTTGTCAGGATTCTATCTCTCCCATTTAATACTGGTATCTTTGCAGAGATCAAATTTATTTTTTAATATCTGAAGATCAATCTTTCCTTTAACAAATGTCTCTCTCAGGAGGGAAAAATTAAATTGTAATTTAACAAACAATGATTTTTTGTAAAAATATACATCTTTTTTAAATTAATCTTGGTTTTGATCAAAATTGTACACTGAACTATATATATAAAAAAAAATCATGCAATTTGTTTCATAATATTTGATATATAAATATATATAATTTCTAAAGTTAAAGCATGCTTATAATTATAACATGTAAACGTCAAATTGTACAACCAACCTAAAAGCAAACATATACAACTGGACGGAGATTCATTTGGGCACATTATGATCAAAGGACGGTAAATGTAAAATAATTATTCCCTGATTGTAAAAATTAGGTAGATAAAAAGGATTTCATTCATGGTAACTTTAAAAGTAAACTTCAGTAAAACATTACACTAACTATATCTGGTTTTGTTCATATAAATGCACAATACATGGTGTAAAAACAAAAATTCACATGAAATTTTCAGTAATATGAAAAAAACTTTTTAGTACATTAACTTATATCATAATTCAAGTGAATTACTGTTTATACATCACTTCTGCAATAAAATATCTCCTATAGAATATTTCATTTTCTTATAAACTTGCTTTCTTCACACACCTTCTTGTTTCTTAAATGTTTTTTATTACAATTTAATGTAAACAATCAATTAATTTGCCAAAAATATCTTTCATAGAAATTTTCATCCCAATATACCTTGTACTGTTCTTTTCAAATTTAAAAAAAAATATTTCAAAATTCATTTAAATTGTAAATTTATCAGTTTTTGTTTTAGATAATAATTCTTAATTAGTACAAGAAAAAGCAGCATTAGATATCAGTAGTTTAAAGAACACAAATGCAAATATTGTCAGATGATATCAGTATTTTTATAACAACAATTAGAAATTATTGCAAAACATTTGTAATTTGTCAATGATAAGATGTGAAAGTGAACACAAATAAATGATAATACGACGATGTGTATCACAGAGAGACATAAAATAACAAACAGGAATGTTTTCTACTAAACTCTGTAGTTTCGATCAAAGTAATCCTGAAAAAGAAAAAAAGAAAAATAATCAGATTTTTGTAGAATTATAATGGATAGAAACATAAATCATGGTCAAATTTATTAAAATAATTTTTAAAATATATGACTTTTACAATAAACATGATCTAAAGTTTTCCCTGCCTGCAAAGTTGTTTTAATTAACAAATGTACAAACAAAAGAATATCAATTGAATTATAAAAAAGTCAATAAAAAAAGTTAAAACATATTGTTTTCTTACAGCAGCAATTATTTAGTTGTTATATTCATGCTGCAATTTATCTAAGTTTATGTAAAGTTATTGATTAAAAAGAAAGAATCTAGAACTGAAAGTTTTCTATGTACACACAACAAAGATCAAAATCCCTATTTAAATCATCATTCACAATAATAACGATTTTTCTTTTATCTTTAAACTGTCAAGATTTACCGGTAAGTGCAGAAACAATTATTAAACATAAATTTATTTCTGTAGACAAACTAAAAGACAAAATAAACAAAAACTGAAACATAATCTTAGAATTCAAATATATAATTTGAGGTTGAAAAAGAATATATCTTTTTCAAATTCATTGTATTAATTTGTATTAATCAAAAACTAGATTATTAGTCAAATGCATTGTGGTCAGACAAACACACAAACAGATTTACATAAAGTATCAGCATTATATATAGAGTAAAATTACAATAAATAAAGCTCAAATTACAATTTGAAATGAAATAATGCTCACTGCCTTAAGTTGATTGTATAAAGAACCATTAAAAAATAATTATGTATATTATGCATTTCAATCACTGAGATAAAACCATCATCAGAATCTTGCTCCTAAATTCAACCTTCTGTCTTTCTTTCAGATATCAATAATGACAACCAAAGGACTTTTGTCAGAAATGGTTTCAAGTGTTAGTTTTGGCATAAATTATAAACCAAATCATGCATGATTAAGATAAAAAAAAATGTTCAGTCATATTGTTGTTTAACCAACTAGGTGACTCATGCATGCCTCTAGAGTAGGAGGATTGTTAAACAATCTATACAACAATGAGGGAGGGTAGGAGGGGACCTGATCCGGAAATCCCAGACTTTAAAAACACCAGATCCCGAAATCCCGGGCTTAAAAACACAAAATCCTGAAGTCACAAATTTCAAAAAAAAGAATTCTCAGATCCCAAAATCCCGAGCTTAAAAACACCCAATCCCGGAGTCCCGATAAAGGTCCTATCCCCCCTCAACCGTGCAATTTCAGAAATGCTTACGTTTGCACCACAACCAATTATATAATACTTGAACAGTTTCACTCCAGAAAAATCATTGTAATTGTGTCTACCACCTACATGACCTATCATATGGACTTCAAACATAAAACCAAGTTTTTCTCTTAAAATCTTGAGAAAAACCTTAGCCCTTATTCATAATGTGCACCTCTCCATGCATCCACTATATATAATTACTGACATCTCATATGATTAACAGCAATTATTTCCCAAAACATTGAATGTAACCTTCTGCCAAGTTTGATATGCATTAAAACTATTTATAAAACCAAGAACAATTACCTAACTAAATAAACAACCTGCATTTTCTACAACAATCTAAATTCAAATAATAAAAGTGTTAAAAAAGTTATTTTTCTAACATCAAAATAAAGACTCATGCATTGCATACCTGTGCAAGGTTTACCGTTTAAACATCTGATGTCTTGAAAATGAAACATATTATCAATTAACAACAATAAAAGAAAATAAACAACTAAAACAGAGTGTTCAGATCTTTATGCATAATCCATAAAACATTAATGTATGAAAAAAACAATGATGCAATACTTTCCTTTCATATGACTCTTAATATATGTATATTTGTTTTTTATTCTCAATAATTTTTTTTTTCAACTTTTCAACTTTTTTCTTATATCCCACCCTTTATTTTTAGAACAGTCCAAGTGTAAACATGCTGTTAACTTGCTGTCTTAATATCTATATTAGGCTATCCCCTAACTCCTGGATTTTTTTCAATATCAATTGGCCTAAACTGAGAAGAGTTATTTCCCTTCCATACTCACTGGTTCATTTTGTCCTGAGCCAGGTCTTGACCTAGATCTGACTCCGCGAGCTGAGGTGCCACTACTGGGTGATGCCCCTCTACCACTTGGAGAAAATGATGTTTCTGAATCCCACCTTTCTAATTCTTCTCTTACTAATCTTTCCATTTGTTCTCTTTTTGCTTCATCGCTATTTCCATCAGTCTTAGTATAACAAAACAAGACATGGTGAAGTCACAATTGATTAAAACACACTGTCAAAATCTATTCTTGATTTTATTTGATATTGAAAGAGAGACAGAAATCCAACTCTCATGAATGAAAAAGAAATTTTGTCTTTCACAACTGGAAAATTCAAGAATAGACTTTTCTCCAAGCATTCCAAGAAGGCCAGATTTAGTTTAAGGCACACCAAATGGTTACTGCTGACAAAATCTGACCTTCTCAGGTTAAAGTTAAATCACTCCAATATTTGTTAAAATATCAAACTTCTCCAGAAACTATATTTCTCTAGTAGTTGAAATTCTGGAGATTTTGTTTTATTCTTTCTGATAGGAATATTAATGTATAGGTATATACTGTTATTATCACACGTCAAACATTTTTTAAATACTTACTCGGGTACATCTTTTTATTAAACCATCAAACAACCTGCACCTATATGTCTGATTTATCCCCCATCATTATATATGCACATGTATTATAAAAATATTGACATTTTATAAAGCTGTTGTATATGTGTCGCACATGAAACCCACAAGGTTGGAAGTGATTATAATTAGTTCACTTTTACCATGTGTTATTGGTGGTACATTTTATGATATTATCGACCAGTATTAACTTTCCAAAATAATAAAATTTAAAAAACAGAAACTTTTTTTCAACTGTCATTCAGAATACGCCAAACAAAAATCTATTTTGGAAAGAAAATACTACAATTAATACATAAAAAATTAATTAGAAAAATTTACCTCTGTAATACTGTCTAATATTTTTCCCATTGTTTCTCTTCTTTTTAATTTAGCTTTTTCCATAGCTTCTAATTTAACTAAAACAGCGTCTATTTTTGATACAATACTGCCTATAGAATGTTCCATCCTGTCTACTCTGCGAGATAACACTGTAAATTCTTCATATGATACGCCATTTGATGCTCTTCCTGAACGTGAGGATTTTGTTCCGCTGTCTTCGTCATCACTATCTTCACCGCTGTCATCGTTAAAACTAACACGGCTACTTGATCTTCTGGCAGTGCCGGGTCTGTTGCCTGATTTCTCCAGATGTTCATATTCTTTGTTAAGGGCATCCTATAACACAGAAGGAAAGAACAATCAAAACAGTCTAATAAACAAATATTTTTGTTTCAGGGTTCAGGTTAAATAACTTTGTTTAAAAATTCACCCTTGAAAGTATATTGGTATGACACTGTTTCAAGACAGAGATGAGCAACATAAATATCTAATTAAAACTTGATTTAAATTATATAATAGAATCTGTTATTTTAACCATTTTAGAAACCACAATTTTGTCTGTTACTGTTTTTGTGTTGTTGAATTGCTGTTTCATAGAAGTATAATCCACCTCAGAAATAATTATCATCCAAGTGTGACAAAACTAACTGCCAGATTATCAAACTTATAGTTTGTATAGAGAACTAAAATACAAGACAGGTTACCTGTTCTTTATTAAGGTCAGCTTGTAGTTTCTTCTGTTCTGATTCATCCAGCACACGGTCACCATCCATGTCATATTTAGCAAAGAGAGCCTCAATTTCCCCATCAGCATAACCACGACTAAAAAACAAATTATTTGTTCTGGGTTTGTCATCATTTATATAAAAGACTATGAGTAATATACTTTTCAAACTTCAATTAAGATCTGTATGCTTATGTTTGAATACAGGTTGACATTTTTTGAAAATTAAGCATTGATATAATAGAATTTTAAGAAATACAATTATTTGATGAACAGCTAAACTTACGTCTTGAGATCTTGACGCCATTCCTCAAAGTCAAGCTGTTTGTCTTGGTTGATGTCTGCATTTTTCAGAGCCTTCTGGATATCAACAATTTTGTCTCTCTTGAAGTTCAGTTTGTCAACCATCTTCATGTATCCCTAAAATATTTGTTTGAAAATTAAACATTGGAAAATTCTCATCAGATTAAATATGTAGTTCACGTTCACTTCTGGTTCAATGCCAACAGCTAAAATTTTACAAAATCACTTTGATATGAAGAATATGTTGAGTTTCAACGTAAAAAATAAATAAAGTCAATTAGATATTGAAACATAGAAAATAATAATATTTCAATGTATAAAATTCACACAATTTTGTTTATAAAACATCATTTTAGTGTCATTTTAGTTCTTAGAGAAAAGATGTGTAAAATTTGTTTCTAAATCAACTCTTATATAAGTTGTCTATTTCCCTAAAAAAAAAACTATAATAATAAAGTAAATTTCATTACAAAATCAACTATGATAATAAAAAAACAAGAAACTTACTCTCTTAAAGTAGTCGGTCATCTCAAACTCATTCTTCTGGTTAGCCATATCCCCTTTGACCTCGGAGTAGGTGTCGTTGATGATAGCCAAGAACATGTTGATCAGAACAAAGAACACGAAGAATACGAACAGCATGAAGTAGATTGGACCAAGAATTCTGTTGGCTGCTTCAAGCTGGTGGAAATCAAAATCTCCCAAGATGATACGAAATAGTGTAAAGCTGTAAAATAATTCTTTACTGTCAATATGAGCCTTCCATATGTTTATAAAAAAGATGAAATTCAAAACCTTACACTTTAGATTTCAGACAACAAAAAAGTTACATAACTTAATGTATCTACCGTAAATAACAACAAAACACAGAAAATATGTATTTTGAAATTTACCAATTTGTATGGTATCTGTTTCTATAACTTGAACCATTCATTCATATATAGGTTCTTTTAACAACAACTACCGGTAATTTATTCTTTGAACCACAAATTGATACAATGATTAAAAAAGCTATCAAATCTTACAAGGAGTTCTGGAAGTTGCTGAAGTCCTTGACTTGTGTACCAAAGAGGAGATAACCCAGTTGTGTGAAGGCCAAGAAGATGATGAAGAACATGACAGCAAATCCAGCCAGATCCTTGGCACATTTACCAAGAGTAGAGGAAAGCTGGGTCATGGTCTTGTTAAAGCTGATGTACTTGAAAATCTGTTAAATAACAAAAATATAATACTAAAGACATTAGTTTTTGTGAAAGACTAACAACAATTTTCAAAGGAACTAACATGACCTAGAAAGCCTTGCTAATTAAAACAATAGTTATCATGTTGAGTAACCCAAACAAAGAACATTATTTATGAAAATAAATTCAAATGGACCATTATAATAATGTCTTCCAGCTATATATCTCAAATATCTTATTATTAATTAACTAAATAGTGGGTCTCATTGAGGTCTAAGCATGAGGCGGAATTGCCAATTTTATGTAAGCATGACCCGTAAAAAGTCAAATTATTGTGCCATGAAAATGGGAAATGGAGTCTAGCGGGACACTGTAAATTACCAAAAAATAAGAATTGCTTACGTACATAGCGTAAGAGCGATAGGGAAATCTGACAAAACAGTGAGCGGGATCCAGGATCAGAACCCTCCAATGAGACCCCCTAAATAGGCAATCATCACATGCAGCTGATTTATTTGATCTATGAAGTAACTGAAGTAGTTGTTGTTATACAAACATTACCTTGATCCAAGCAAAGAAGACAGCAATAGCTATAGCATTGTCAAATCGTGTCTGCCAGTAACTGAGGTTCTCAAAGTCGGCATACTTGTCCGGATTATCTAGTAGATCCTTTAGCTTGTTGTCTACCACTATTGTCCGATATATGTCAAACACTATACAAAGTATCGCTATGATAATGACAACAATATCCAGGATGTTCCACATACTTTTCAGATAGGACAGCTTGTGTTTCTTGATCTGTAAAATTAAATAAATTTTAAGAAACATTTAATTTTACTTTCATGCATGTTCACTGCAGAAACTCCAGAAAATTTTAAAGAATTCATCAATAGAATACGGAAACAATTATCAAAGAAGACATAATGTTTATGATAGATACTGTTCATAAAATATAATATCTATTAAAATAATATCAATAGTTAACTTTGAAGGTCACAACAGTTTTTGCTTTCAATAAAATTTTAGTAAATCAGCTAATAAACAATTATCATTTATCAATTTATTACACAAACAAACTGTATCTTTAAACATACCTCAATAGCCTCCTCCACAATGTAGTATACAATGAACAGCACAAAGATAAATTCACAGGCCAGAATGAAATAGTCAGTGACCGTGACATATCTAATCAGCTTGACCGTACGGAAAGTGTATGATGGGATAGCTCCTCCTGTGGCAGGGAATTCCACAACCAGTCTAAAAATAACATGTCATATACATGTAGTATCCAATAATATATCTTTATTTATAAATTCTTTTTTGAATATATAAAGCTTACCGTGACAATCCTTACTTTCAAATTTCTAAATAACAAAACAATTTTATAAGTTATTAAGATGACCTGAATGCCAAGATCTAATGATGTTAATGAATATGTTACTACATCACATAAATAAATGTTCATTACTTTTAAATGTAAATTCTTGAAAGATGATTCTACTTCTTTGGTCCTTATGTATTTTAAAAAACCTAACATAACAAAACATTTGGTTGTGTGCAACAAAAGTGACACTGGTACCCAAATGAGTCATTAATCTTGCTTACCTGACAACACAAAACAGATTGATGTTGGCATTGTATACAGTAAAGTCTATAAACACCACCCTAGTCCCTCTTTGTATCCATAGGTTGTCAAACAAGTAGTCTATAGTTTCTGCTGACGTGTTCTTCCGACCTGTTAAGTCCTGGACATAACCTGATCCACTGTAGGTAGTCAACATTCCCCAGTAAGAAGAACCATCTAACTGATTTTCTGTCTGATAGGTCCATCTGTAATACATGTATAACCAACTCAAATTAATAGCTGTTCTTTACCAATAAACTCATTTCAGCATGTGTTACTGGACTCTACTGCAGAATACTTTTGCTAAAAGTGTATACCGGTAACTTTATTCCAGTGGAACAGCACTACATATATGTGAGTATCAGAAAGTTATGCTTATCTAAGGACAATTAAAATCTTTAACTTACTATTAAGAACTTCATGTAGTACTGTAGTTGTCAATATGTTAAACAGTAATATAGCAATGTTTCTTTTAGTTATATACATTTCCTAGTATACCATAAGAGGGTAATTTCTTTTTTACCCATTACCAAAATGAAGTCCCCTTGAGGAATTAGACTTACAACATAATGTTTTACTTTATCTAATTCTAAGCCATCATGTTGAAATACAAGTAAATATTTCTGTCTTTCAATGTTAAGATATGATTACAATGTATTCACTTACCCTGTATAGTTAGCATGAGAAACTTCCGAAGTTTTGTCTTCCAAATTTTCTGAATATGAATCAAAGCATTCACGAATGACATCTTTGAAATCATCATGGACTTGACAAGAGTTGGTACTGACTTTCAACTGTCTGATTCTTGGTACGCCTAGCAGTTTGTTCTCGTAGTATATATAGCCAAGTTGTTCATTTGGAACATTCTCGTTGTTGTACCACGTCTCCCAATAAAGTCCATCAAGTAAGGGTTTCTTGGCAAACTGTCAAAATAATCATAAATTTGTACCACATTCCTATCCTCAATTAATTGCTAACAGCTGAATTGATATAAGTCTGTCAATTAAAACATTGTATGCATGGATGTATATAAAAATTAAATAATATTCTATTCTTCTTATGCATTTATATGAAGAAACCAATTCTATAAACCATAAAATATTTTGGGGACTTTGACTTAAAAATAGGCAAACAAGAAGCTCCTGGTAACCTTTATCCTATCTAATCTAACTTCTCAGGCATGTAGCATCGTCATTGTCTCTAGTGTTTTATGTATTCAGTTCTGTTTAGATTTACACTATTGGTTTAATTTTGCACATAATCTCATTCTGAAAGTATTTGTTTTTGCATACTTTTGTCCCTACTCCCTGGTAAGTGGACATACAAAGTTTGTACAGTAAACCAACTTATTTAGTTAATACTTTACTTCTAGTTTAGCCATTTTTAGCTGACTTATTTTCATAATGTTATTTATATTGATATACTTCTATAAAGAAAGCTCAATGCTTTTGCAACAATTTAAATTCAAGGTATTGAATCACTCATGAACAGAAGCAGGTTTACAGTATACAGTAAATTGAAAATATTTCAAATGTTTCATAAATATAATATACAATTAATAACAACTTACTTTCCAGAAGTCATTGACGTTTGTAATAGATCTGAAAGTTCCTCCGCCACTGTGAACTGTATCTAAGAACAGGTCATTCATCACCTTGGTGTAGTAATACATAGTTGTACTTGTCATTCCAAAGGTCACTGTAAAAAGTCAACTTACTTATCAATATTCATGTACATGTATACAAACTGGTCCTAAATCAACTTTTCCACAAGCAACAATAAAAACTTGGGTGTCATTTATGCAAGAATCACTTTGCAATGAAATGTAACCACCAGACTAACCACTAAAATTATATTTTACCACAACTAAACTACTTCAAATAACATTAAAAAGGCAGCTTCTGACCTTTGTCAAATAACAGTTTTAGCTTTGGACCAATTAAGTTTAAAAAGCTACATTTTTAATCAAAGGTCAGACCAATAATTTTCAATGTCATATTTTTCTTTCCATAATTTTTAGTTTCATACTAACCTACACACAAGATGACCAAGAAAACCAGGTAGATGATCAGTTCCCTTAAAGTTGTCTTCACATGTAGCTCTCGGTTTCCTTTGGTTTCTTCTGTCTGTCGGGTTGCCCATAGTGCTGTAAAGTTATCAAAGAGAACATTCATTATTTCATTATATTAACTGTACAGTTTACACATGGATACAACTGTACAGTTTACACATGCATACAACTGTACAGTTTACACATGGATACAACTGTACAGTTTACACATGGATACAACTGTACAGTTTACACATGCATACAACTGTACAGTTTACACATGGATACAACTGTACAGTTTACACATGCATACAACTGTACAGTTTACACATGGATACAACTGTACAGTTTACACATGCATACAACTGTACAGTTTACACATGGATACAACTGTACAGTTTACACATGCATACAACTGTACAGTTTACACATGGATACAACTGTACAGTTTACACATGCATACAACTGTACAGTTTACACATGGATACAACTGTACAGTTTACACATGCATACAACTGTACAGTTTACACATGCATACAACTGTACAGTTTACACATGCATACAACTGTACAGTTTACACATGGATACAACTGTACAATATTAATGTTATTGAGATTTGAACTTCAATAAATCTCCAATATGGAGCCAATTAAGTCATGTGATTTTTTTCTTCAGCCAACCAATTAATTATTAATCATGTTAATATATCTGAAAGTAACTTTAAAATAAAAACTTGGACTTTCATTGGAGGAGTTCAGAAATGTTCATAATAGGAGGGGGCACTGACTGCCCTAAGAGGGGCCCACTCTACCAGTCATGCTATAATGATTCATTATATATTTTAATCCACATTTTTTTTCTATAAAAAGGGGGACTAGTCTGGCCTATGCTTTACTACAACTCTGATTTTATATTGTTTTGCACTGGTTCACCTTATGTCTTTTGAAGAAAAAAATTTACTGTGATGTCAAATTTGTTTTGTTATCGGGATTATGGTGCAAAAAGAAGTAATAATTTGTTCAAAATGTTCATGTATCCTGCAATGACAGACAAAATTAATTAGTGTGCAGGAATCAAAACATATTGATATTATAAAGACCAACTAAACAATCAAAAGGTTATCAAGCTTCATATTGACAAAAACAGAAATATAAAATAAAATGGACTTTTAATACATGAACAGAGGTCAAACAAGTATTAAAATTATGGATAGAAAAATAAGATCTCCCAGGCCTGTATTTAAAAAAAAACTTAATTTACTCTTGAAAATGAGGTAATGAAGGTAATGACAAGAAAAAATACACATTTATATGTTCATTGTGTATTGAGAAGGTAATGATTGTTATAAATATCAAGGTTATCCTGGTATTTAATTTTCACAAACCAACAGGAATTTATTAAATGTCCTCACCATTTACATATATACCAAAATCCTTCTATTGATCTGTTTAAATACCCAATAACTTAGCCTAGTTTGTTTCCAAACAAATTTATAATCAGTTTCAATGAGGACAAGGTATGAACTAAAAATCTGAAGATAACATTCATATATATAAAAATATATGTACATAGTTTTTATGACTAATTTTTGGGTAAAACATTAAATTTTAAATGAATTGAAATCTATAGACAAATGATAAGCAATAACAATATTAGATATATGAAAAGGCATATGGAAATGATATCTTAAATACATTTGTGTAAATACAAAAATGTAGTAATTATATAAAATACCTGAAATTGTAAAAAAGTTAATAAAATATATGAGAATACATGTATCTCTTAGACCCCTTTATGAATTAATATGAAAATAAAGTAAAATTTATAACTTCTAAAAGTACATTTATAATAAAATGGTTCTAACATTTTCTTTTAAATATTCAAAATATTGTAAATGAATAAATCTTGACATGTTGATGATGATATTGTCCTACCAATAAAAAGCAATCTTGTGATTTTCAGCGTTGACAGTACATGTGTATTCCAGAAAGTGTACAGTATCAACCAATTGTCCAGAACATGTATGAAATATTTGCCACTGGACATTAAATATAACCAACAATCAATCAATTGTTCAATCATACGGTACCAGTGTGAATTGACATATTCATGATCTTTGAAATTCATAAACAATTTACCTTTTACTCAAGTTTGGAAATTAAAATGTTTTTCACTGCACACAAATTATATACAATATTTTTAGTCATCACATAAGATACATAGGTATAGGAAGATGTAGTGTGGGTGACAATGAAACAACTCTCCATCCAAATAACAATTTATAACAGTAACATTTCTATTAAAATTTAAATGTATTACTACTTTATACAATGTTCATGTATATACTTTATTTGCACAAGTTTTTAAATAGAAGATACACATTTTAAAAGGAAAAGAAAGTTTAAAGATTACAAGAAATCCTGTTAATTGCCTGGACTTTCTCGTTTTCAAATATCAAATGATAATTTTAATACATCTTGAAGCTGTCAAAAAAGAACCATGTCAAATTCATTTTATGAATTACAAATTTATTTTGCCACTTACATGTACACTCATGCAGGAAAATAAATAAACACTGACACTACTATATAGTTTAAAATTTTGAATGAATATTAAATAATTTTTTTTCATTTCTTTACAAATTTTTAATTAAACCAACAACAAATTATGTGTTTATATATAAACTTACATCTAAGACCACTTGTAAAACAACTCCAACAGCCACCAGACTTTTTAGGAGTAGTTGGGGACACATCATTATTCCTTTTCGGTTCATTATCAGCATAAATATCGTTTTCCATTGCAGAAGGTAAATCTGGATCGTCCCTTGGTCCACCGAAGTCAAACTGATTATCAGGTCTAGCGTGTCCACCAGAAGCGTAAGGATCTAATCCCCAAGCTTGACGAGACTGCGCGCTCGAAGGCCTAACGTCCTTTGAGCTCATATTTGTCAAAGTTTAAATAATCTGATAAGTCTTTCAGTAAAACAATAGATCTTGTCAAAATGCCAGAAATAAATTCAACTGGGATCTGTAATAGAGAGGGATAATGTTACCTTTAAATCAATTTGACTAATGTATCGAAGTCAAGGTACAATTCCATATATTCATATCATCGATTAAAAGTCTTTAAATAGTTTCCAAAACCCGATTAGGACAAAAAAGTTAGTGACGTAAATATATCAAGTGTTGTCTCCCTTCTAATACATATTATGTGTATGTGGTCCCGAACACGTTCCCTTTAGTCGGACATATGTAACGTTCCCTTTTCCGTTACAGTGCAGCCACAACTGGGAGATTAAACTGATGCTAAGTGCTGCAGGGAAGGTTACTGTTGTGTCTGTGAAGTGTATGCATCTAAGTACTAGTAGCACTAGGTTAATGTGACGCCGCAGTAGTGCCAGTATATGGTTAAGTACTGGAAGGTGACTGTACCGCCGGTGCTAGTGTGATGTAGTTGGTACACATGATTCCAAATAAAATATTTGCCATATTCTACCGAAGAGGGAGGTGAAACTGTGACTACAGATACTTGGGGGATGAAACTACCCTTTTTTATATATTTAATTTGGGCATAATGAAGTGGAAAATAATATAAGAGGGGCGTCATATATATAACCTACGTCGTATATGGATAAGAACGAGAACGTAAAAAAACAACTCAATGAAAAAATACATTTGAATATTAAAGATGATCAAAGAATAGTTACTAAAAACAAACTATAACACAAAAAATATATACCGGAAAAGTTGCCAACTTGTCAAGTGTAGAAAACAACTGAGTAAATGTGTTTACTAGAAGCAATGTGTATGTCTTTAAAAGTCTTTTCAAAAGAAAGAAATCTCATGTTTGGTCACTGATAGTTGACAAATTCCGACCATTTATTTTTTTATCTTATCAATGCGTGTAATTGAACAAAGTTTTGCAGATATGACTTGTAGAGTTCATCAACATTCATCAAAAGTTGCGTCAAATAAACTTTCTATGTGACTTTGCATAAATAAGGAGTACCATATTACGGCCTTCCAGTAATGACATTTAAAAAAACGTTTGTAAAATAATTTGCACTAATGTACATTGGATTTTTACCCGATATAACCACCAAAACATCTAGTCGTCTACAGTAGGGATTCTATTCTCACGCAAAACTACTCAAAGACTTTGATCCTTAGTTGGTTATACATTCACCGACAACACTATAGATGTGAGAATCAATGGGTTTTCTAATACGATGTCACATGTTTAAATATGAGACATACTGAGATAGGGAACTTATAATTTCAATCTTTCCTACAAAGACACTGACTTCGATTACGTTGAGACGTACCAGTTACGTTGGACATATAAAAAAGAAGACGTGGTATGATTGCCCCACAAGAGACCAAAATGACACAGACATTAACAACTATAGGTCACCGTACGGCCCTCAACAATGAGCAAAGGCTAGTCCATTCCGCATAATCAGCTATAAAAGTCCCCGATAAAACAATGTAAAATAATTCAAACGAGAAAACTAACGGCCTCATTTATATAAAAAATGAATGAAACACAAATATGTTTAACACATAAACAAACGACAACCACTGAATTACAGGCTCCTGACTTGGGACAGGCACATACATAAATTATGTGGCGGGGTTAAACATGTTAGTGGGATGCCAACCCTCCCTAACCTGGAACAGTAGCATAACAGTACAACATATGAACGAACTATAAAAATCAGTCAGTGAAAAAGGCTTAACTCATCAAATGGACAAAAATATGCACTAATTACGTAACAGTAACATTTTTATTATTGTTAAATTTTCAGCGTAATCGTAGCCATATTGCAGTGCCTACTTAAAAAGCCTCACTCACTATGAAACCTCGTAAACTTTAAGAGCCTCCCGTTACCTAAAATTGACCACCTTATCATGCATTCTTTTTTTGACGACGATGTATGTTATGCTAATTTATGAGCACAGTAATAAAAAGACTACAATTTAATTGTCTCAATGAAACTAGTAAGTCAGTAACAGATACGTATATCCATCCGTTACTATATATATTCGGCCACATTTTCCAAGATTTTGCAGATTATTTTAAGATTAAAAAAACGAATATAATGCAAAAGCATAAATAATGTTCCCAGTTATCTACTGATACGTTGTCGGTTTTCTTTTGTAATCTCATATCGTTCTTCTTATTTTCCTTCTTATAACAATAAAAATCGTATTTCACGCATTTGAGTCCCACAGCCGGATTTATATGGAGACAAGGGCAAGGGCCTCGATTCCTGCATGAAGCTATACTATGGTAAATGCATATTGTAGACTTTTTCTACATGTTTTACTCCTTACGTTTTCACGCTTGTTTAGTTCCCTATTTCAAATTCCGAATCCGCAACTAAAATTAAATTGCGACATTTTACAAAATAAGCTCAACGCCGCGACTTTACATGTCATGCGGCAAAATCAAATATTTTTCCATCCTTTCTATGACATTTAACACTAAGCCGATGATTCCATATAATTTTCATATCATAAAAATGATAATATTGATGTTTATATAATATCCTTTAAAACACAAATACAATCATAGTAATGTGAAGAAGTTTTTGAGAAATTGCAATTCAAAGTAATAGCAATCCCGTTTTACTGCTCTTTGCATACATATTAATGTATAATGTTCCATGATTTAGAGGAATATGCTAATTGTTGTCCATTCTTTTGATGTGTTTGAGCTTTATCGTTTGTTTTTTGATTAGAAACGTTTCGTGTTGAATTTTATTCGGAGTTCGGTATTTTAGTTATTTTATTTTTTGCCTACAGTCTGCATCCGTTATAATGTATTTTGTTTGGGTTGTATACATCACAAGGACATGTGCGATTGGCTACGTTGAAATAGTTTGACGCATTTCAATAAACTTTAAGCCTTTAGAAACTAAGGGATAAAAACTTTTTTGTATTTATTTATTTACTTGAAAAAAATATATATCTAGGAGCCAATTAACTTGCCCATCAGTTAGTGGGATAATTCCCAGGTCATATTCCATTTATTCCGAAGTCAAAACAAAGAAACAGATAATCCAGAATGAGAGATAAGTATATATAAAAAGATATTCTCATATCCAGCAAGATTATGATTGGCAACCATACCACATCTTCTTAATTCTAGGGTTGAGATCTCATAAACATCGGTTTGACCCCGCCGCAATTTTGCGCCTGTCCCAAGTAAGGAGCCTCTGGCCTTTGTTAGTCTTGAATTAATTTGAATTTTAGTTTTTTGTGTATAATTCGGAGTATAGAATGACATCCAATATCAATGTACTAGTATACATATTTTTAGGGGCCAGCTGAAGGACATCTACGGGTGCGGGAATTATCGCTACATTGAAGACCCATTGGTGGCCTTCGGCTGTTGTCTGCTCTATGGTCGGGTTGTTGTCGCTTTGACACATTCCCCATTTCCTTTCTCAATTTTATTATATATTTCTGAATAGTCTACATAGATATAAACCTCACCGTCTTAGATACGGCAAGCAAGCAAAACACGGCGACCACGAATATCCTTATACTATGAGCATGCAGGCACTAGAAGTTGGGTGCTGTTGGTTGGTGTGGTATGCTGTATTGTCCAATGTTTTTGATAATTCCTGCTATTTTCTCTTATACATATTATCAATCTTTAAATGTCACTTTGAATATCACTGAGTGTTGTCAAATTAAACAGAGACATCAATTTATATGTATTACCGCTGAGGCGTTTTACGTTTCCGCAAATTGGCATTACTTTTCCGCGAAAAAAAGATGACGTTTCCGGAAAAAAAAGTTTACGTTTCCGCAAATAAATATTTTACTTTTCCGGAAAAAAAGTAACTATTCCGGAAAAAATAAATTATTACTTTTCCGCAAATAATTAAGGAATACCTATTGATCGAAAGCAAAGCTATAATAAAAAATTCAATATGCATTTAGTTAAAAGTCATCATAACATGTAAGTAAAAAAAACATTAAAATGTATGAAAACGTATGTTCAAAAATATCTTCATATGAGTTCATAAGTCAGTTGGTAAATATTTGTAGCCAACACGTCGTGCAAAGTCTATAGCAGCACATTCACCGTTTACAAGTTCTTTTTTTTTTGTTCAGGAAGAAGTCCATCTTCTCCTTTTCATACTTCCGAACGAGTGATTTTACAGTTAGACTTCTCATCTTTATGTAAGATGTTGTCTTCAGTTTCAATAGCACATCGACAAAGATAATATGGTATGATGGCTAGCTTGAAACTGCTCGTTTAGGTAGGCACTAAAAGACTCGACACCATTCGTTGTTCTCTTTTCCTCGGGGTCAGGGGTGATGCCCAAATGCTTGGTGAAAATCTCAATTGCCATCCAAATGAAATTCCAATATATTATCGGCAGACCTCATGCATTTATCGTCAGATCATGGAAATATTATATCGCCAATAAAACACTACCATGGTCAGATGGAGCATCGGCAATTAATTCAACAAAGCTTTCTTTAACATGTCAGTTGGCAAGTAAGCCAAACCAAAGATTTCTCAATGAAGTGTAACTCATCCTTACCCGAGTCAACTAGTTATATCTAGTAAATTGTAGCTATACTGATATCAGAACATTTGTTTTATTAAAAATAAAAAATAAATGATTTATCATATATGTACATTCAAATCTTTATAATTTACCAGGTAAATTTGCGGAAAAGTAATAAATACAAATTGCGGAAACGTATACTTTAAATTTGCGGAAACGTAGTATTGGGACTTTGAATAATTAGCGGAAATGCAATACGCCCATAATGAGCTACCGCAAATTTGTGAACGAATTAAAAATTATAAATGACATGTCAGCCCTGTATTACCATTGCTTGTCCAAATGAAACCGTCTGGCGTAAATTTGTCACATATTTAAAATACATTCATTATGAAATGATATTGCCGTACATTTGTTTTTGTAAATTTTAATATGACTGCAAAACATTAGTAAATAAAATTATCATTGTTTACAACAAACACAAAGCATGGCTGATTTGCCTGATATGACATCTACTAGCATACCACAATACATCGGATATATCTTCACATTTGATACAACTCTCAACTAAACCAATTTTGAAAGGCTTCTGATCACTCGACTAACGAAAGCTATATATGGTGTACGGGTCACGGATCCGTTTAAACATACATTCTAACGGAATTCGGACGGGTCCACGTGGGTGTGTTCTCACTCACCACTCATTGTGCAATCTCATTAGTATCCCGGACGTACATGTTTAACGTATCAATTGACGAACATGAAAAAGGTACTTGTCATTGTTGAAAACGTTAACCATAAAATTATGTTTTTGTGAGATTTTGTTTCATTTCCTAAATATTTCTGTCTCCTTTTTATCAGTCGTTTTTCTTTTTTCTTAAATAATAAAAAGATACACTCACCTGTATCTTCGTTCCCCAGTTCTGTAATGGTCCTGAAACTGCGTCATCAAGTTTTATACCACTATCGACCTGCTACCTAGGCAATCAAGTTACCTGAAGAGTTCCATGCATAATAGATGTAGAAACACGGTCCCGTATCGATATTTCACAGTAAACTTTTATAGTTTCCTTATTTTCAAACAATACGGATAGGAAAATCAATCAAACTTTTATTACAGTTCTACCAAAATGGTAAATAATATTGATTTGGAAAGATGTTTTGCGTCAAATATACAATTATCAATTATTAATATAGAACAAAACAGGTAGTTTAATTTAATATAATGGGTTGGTTAAAGTGGCAGGTTTGATCAATATTTGCATTAGACTTTTAATATCAATATTTAAGTAAAATATTTATTCGACACTAGAGGAGGACAATTTTGTATTGATTGGTCTGTTTTAAAATGTAGATTGTCATGAATATGCATTACTTGGCACTAGATGTTAAGCAAAGAAAAAAATAAGCAACTCATAAATAAAAAACGGCAGGCTTCTGAACTGTACTGGCTCTTCGAGTATAGACATCTATGCATGCCTTTTTGTGCTGAAGTTCTTTTTTTTTTATATTATAATTACTAAGAAAATATTTGGACGAGTGCCAAACAATTGAATTTACCGTACCCTGCGGGAAATCCCCCCTTTTCCAGATTACAAAAACAAAGTTGTTTATATGACATTAGTACCACGGTTCTGTCAAAAAATATAAGACTTAGGGGAATATTTCAGAGAGATAACAACCCGAACAAAGAGCAGACAACCGCCGCAAGACTACCAATGGGCCTTCAATGCAGCATATGCATGTTTGTGTTTTAGTTGCTGTACCAGAAACTCATTCAATCATTTTGGTTATCATCATTCAAAGTTGGACAAACTGGTATTTGTTTATCACATGCAAAAAAAAACCCATCAATGCTCAATGTTTAAAGAGATTGACAAAGCCTACAGAACCTGAAGGATCATTTGCTTTTTCACTTACAGCCGATTTCATTGAGTGTGTAGCCAAAGGTAATATCTTTGGTTAGCTTGCTTGTTAGCTGAGCCGTGAAGTAATTATTAGGTCAGGTATACAACACACATTTCGAAGTAGCCTAGTCTAACAGACAGATAGAATTAAGATTGATCATCTGCTGGACTAGTCTACTTTTCGCGAAGTATAATTTACCTGACCTAACAATGACTTCACGGTTCAGCTAACAAGCAAGCTAACCAAAGATTTTACCTTTGGCTTCACACTCAATGAAATCTGCTGTAAAGATACATTCAAGTGATGACAAAGGACATACGTCAATGATATATCTATTTTTTCTTATATATAAAATAAAAAGCACTAATGGTCTTCGAGGTATTCTTGTAATTCCCTTTGGAATGGGTTTATACAATGTTGAACAACCAGCTCAGTAGGTATGAATCCTTTGGTTCAATCAATATGCAACATGAACAAAGCTACTTAATAAAACTGTTTGTGTAATCGATAGGAATTGTTTGGAATCCTGGAATGCTTTATAATTCCATTTCACTTCAATAACTTTGGCAATATATATTTACAGCATAATCGATATTGCCCATAAATTTTAATTTAATATTAATGTAAAATTTCCAATAAAACTTAAAGTTTCTGTTTACAATGCTTTTAGACTATCTAATCTATACGGCTACTTGCATAAAAGAGTTAGATTTAAACTCAATCTATCAAACGTGTTCTGTTTATTGGTCCTCTAAAAAGACATATTTTTATACACAAGATATACGCATACGAGACTTATATGCATTTTAGGCTAATGCATACAAACGAGACGTGTTCATATTGTTTACACCCGAACGAAATATGCATGGAAAACTTTGATGAGTGCATCTTTAAAAAAAGATCGAATATAAATTTAGCTTTGTCAGAAGTTTCTGTTTTTATTTACATATACCAAGAGCTATCACAATATGATCCATCCGAAGTTCCTTTCAAATTCTAAATTTCATATAACTCAATTTTATCCGATAAATCATTTTGAAAAGATTCTTATTTCAATGTGTTCTCGTTGGAATATCCAAGAAAACAATTTTTGGTATGTTACGATTAGATGCGAATTAAGGGGGTGGGGCAGAATCGCATCCTTTTGTGGGAAACAATTATTTGGTTAAAAGTTAGGCTTGAGCCCACGAATCCACCACTGACTACTACTGCTTAATGCCTAGTCCCTTGTATTTTTAAGATTACGAAGAGAATTTAACCTACTGCCTAACTGTTACGATTTCCATAGCATTAAACCTTCAATAAAGCACATGAAACAGAGTAAGCGATATGTTTAAAAAGAAGAAGATGCGGTATGATTGCCAATGAGACAACTATCCACAAAAGACCAAAACGCACAGACATTAACAACTATAAGTCACCGTACGGCCTTTAACAATGAGTAAATCCCATACCGCATAGTCAGCTATAAAAGGACCCGATAAGACAATGTAAAATAATTCAAACGAGAAATGAACGAAAAACAAGTATGTAACCCGTAAACAAACAACAACCACTGAAATTACAGGCTCCTGACTTGGGACAGACACATACATAAAAAATATGTTAGCGAGATCCCAACCCTCTTCCTAACCTGGGACAGTAGTAAAACAGTACGACATAAGAACAAACTATAAAAATCAGTTAAAGAGGCTTAACTCATCAGATGAACAAAAATACAAGTGGAAGTGGCCGGGTACTTATACATCCCGACGCAAATAGACACAATGAACAGATCTGAGAGTACTCGCAGTTATCTGACAGCTAGTTAAAAGCCCATAACAACTAATAAATAAATCATGCATCTAAGACTAAACTATCAATCCGTACACATCCAACATCCAATGGATTTAGTATAAAGACGTCATAAACAGCCAGAGAAAAACATGACCGTGTGCAATGCTAAGTTACAGGTATCGACAGATTGTAGATCCATGAATATGTATATAACATACTAGTAATATTTAGTTAGCTTTTAATTTGTGACAGTTTCATTAAAGACGAAGCACAGTTTTTTTTACGATGTCCTCTTTATATATAACTATTTCAAAAACCGTTTATAGTGTACTGCTGAAACTTTTAATCAAAATTTGAATACTTTAGATAATTACCAAAAGTTGTTTCTATTCTCAAGTGTAAATATGATACGTTTGTGTGTGCCAAAACCTGTTATTTGATTTAAGAAGACGTTTTTTTTATATATTGTAAATAGTTCTTGATTTCATATTGTTGTATCTTTGCATTTTAAGATACACCCTCTTTTCGTCCCTCTTTTAAAGTCTCTTATAATTCTGTATATAATGGCTCTCATTTCTATGTTCCTAATTTCGCAGTTATAATCCCGTCCCCTTTTCATGAATGTGACCTATACATATACCGAATAAGAATTGTTAAGAGTTGAACAACACAACGGATGCCGCGCATGTGGAGCTCACCTTTCCGAATCACCTGAGATCACCACAAGATTTTGGTGGTGTTCGTGTTGCTTAGTCTTAAGTTTTCTATGTTGTGTTATGTGTAGTATTGTTTGTTTCTTTGTCTTATTCTTGTTTGCCCATGGCGTTGTCAGTTCATTTTCGACTTATGACTGAATGTCCCTCTGGTATCTTTCGCCCCTCTAGTGTTGTTTTACAATGAATAAAAATCGAATGTACCTGTTGATATTATAAAAAAAGATATGGTATGATTGCCAATGAGACCACTATCCACAAAAGACCAAACTGACACAAACATTAACAACGATAGGTCACCGTATGAGACTTTAATAAAACATTGAATTGAATTGTACCGACAACAGGTCTGGTATTTGTGGCACACTGCTGCTTGTGAAAGTCTTTAATTTGTTTACAAATTTGGGAAAGAATAAACAGGTCACATGTTTTTCTTTTTTGTTTAAGACTAGATCTTTGGGATAATATTGAAAATGATTATCTTAAGAAAACAAAATGATTGAACACTTAGTACTAGTTTCCAAAAATATGTTCTGCTGTTTATCTGAGATTTTATAAATAATTAATAGTGATAACCTTGGCGAGTTATTCAGCTGTTATCAGGATATACAGAATAAACAAACTGCATAATCTTATTTTTCATGTAAGATGTAGACACAATTTATTTTAAACAACGATTGAAAGGTACACTAAAACAGCTGTAAGAAATATGTCCATCAACACATAGAAAGCATCACTGCATATCTCTTACTTCAGTTTTAAATATAGCCAGGAAATCGGGATACAACGATTCTTAGACTTGTAGCTTTCAAACAAATTTGAGTGGGCGATTTGGTCAAATTTATTCAGTTTGTACACCAATAAGTATAAAACAATATATATATTTGACGTCATTCTCACCCCGAATCATCAATTGTCCCTACTTGATATATGACTTAACCCGATTTTCTTCGTGTGATTGATAATAACCTATATAAGTATAATCTTTTCAAGTACTACATGAATCAACCAAAGAATAGAATGTGTAAGTTCAAATTATATTTATTAACAACCTCAACTATCATTACAATGATTTTTTTTCAAAATAAGCATTTAGCATCTTTCATGAAAAACGCCGGTTACATGTAAATAGGGAACACAACATAAAGACAGTTAGGGGTGGTGGGGTGTATCAAAAGGATTTGAAACATTTGAAAAAAAAGTGTTCTTGTGTTCCTAATACATTTGTACTTGGTGACAAATCCTCCTTTATTTTCAGTTGGCTAAACTACGCAGATAAAAGACAAGTGATTTTATACTTTAAAATCATAAAAGTATTTTGAATGTAATATACAGGAGTAGTAGCATACAGGAAAAACGTTTGTAATTTGTTATTTTCTATTCGATATCGTACTGGTAAGATGTAAAATAGAAAGAAGAAAAACAGTTTCTAGTATAGTTAAAGCTTCTCATTTGCAATAGCTACAATGTTTTCTTGACAAAAAAAAAGAAGAGAAATTTAATAGAATACACTTTACTGAAATAAAAACTAAGCTGAAAGATGTCTTATTTCGCTCATATACAACATAAATCATTAAGATCATTAAGTTTTTGTAGAATCCGTCAGAAGCGTGGTTGCAGTACGACTTCTGAGGTAGGATGACACAACTCTGGCCCTATCTATAACATGACTTCGTACCTTCCCAAAGCAAACAAACGAAATAAAAATAAAGACACCCTGCCAAGAACCAAAACAAATAAATAAATACCAAAAAACAGTTTCGTTTGAAAACGAAGCGATGTAAGCAAAAACCCATGTTAGCCCCATCACGATTGATAATTTTACATAGACAAGAAGTTTACAACCCTCTTTTCTTCTTAAAATCTTATTTGTTTTTCGACTAGAAACAAAAATAGACTTTACGGTGAAAATATAGAAAAACATATTAGTAAGTACTAACAATCCAATTGGCACAAGAAAGTACACCAGTAATGCCTGTTTGTTTCCAATCCAACATACAACTTGTCCATACAGCGGACTAAAGTCACTGACTGTAAATGCATCTAAGCACACGCCCGATACTACAATGAGCATTGGGCTAACCCATGCGTATACTGAATACCACACAAATTTCTTGTTACTCTCGTCTTCTTCTGTTTTAACGAATCCTTTTGAAAATGTGATAAAAATATCAAATGACATACAATTCATCCAAAATACGGAAGTCAGGAAGGCATAATGTATAGTTATGGCAAACCCTATACACACGTGTTTATGATCTTCAACTGTGCTAGCCAGCAAGAATAATAGCTGTGCGACAATAAGAGACACCATCAAACAGATTAAACTTTTACCGGGTGTGTTTTGAAGCTTTGGAAACCGCAAGTAAAGAAAGAGTGTTATGGTCAGAGCAGTGATGGATAATACTGACCCAACCAGGGATAAAATGCTTTCTGCTTCACGGTATACTCTGACCAAATAATCATCAGAAAACAATTCATTAAGTAGATCACGGCAGACATATGCATGATTGCTATCTTCATAGAAGGAGTCATTAGTTAATGTTTTGTTTATAGAATATATAAATATGTTATTACTGTTTATGATTTCATATTCCGTATCATTCAACTGAATATAAACACAATCACTCCGAACTTTGCCCCGGGAAAATGTATCTGGTATGTCTGTAATTGAAACTGTCGGTTTATATACACATTTTCCATTTTCATAAACAAGAGGAATTATGCAGTTAACCTTTCTACAGGCATCGGTAAAGAGATCATACAATTCAAATGTTGGGCAGATTTTACTGTTTCTTTCTGGTTTCTGCGCTCGACGTCGCTGTACATATGTACCAGTAGCAAGATTGGTATGGTAATCAAACAGAAGTCTGTAACTGTAACTAGTTATTTTCCTTTTCTCTCCAGACGGTCTCAGCGTCCATGCACGAGCACTGCAGACTAGTTGATCAATAGTTACATTGTTGCAAAGGGCACAGTCTTTATTTTTGTAAACATGATCATTAAAAACTACTTCAGTTGGTCCATCTTGACATCTGCTCGCACTATGTGTTGATAAACAAGTATCTGTTATAGGGAAACATCGTCTAGATTTGTATTTTGAATCAGCGCCCGATGTTGGTGGATAGAGTCGCTTGTTACAATGCTCATCGTTCTGCATACTTTCAAGTGTTCTATTAACTTCTCCTCTGTGAGACCAATTACAAGAAAACCCTGTTTGCCAGGACAAGAATTCTTCTCCATGACACGCGGCACAATACATATTTCTATACATATAACCAGTAGCTTTACCGCTTACTGGGATTTGATCATTTTCAAATGATTCGCATTCCTTTTTTAGTTCTGTACTTGTGCCTGGTGGACATTTTTGCACCACAAATACATACGAGTCCTCATCAATCCCAGGAATATATTCACAACTAAAATTTGGTTTGGAGGTTTGAATGGTTTGGTTGGAAGCGACATCAGAACAACAATCATTATATACAGTGCATTCAGAATCACAATTACAATTCCTGTCGTCAACTTCCAACTCTTTGCATGACCATTTTTGTTGGCAGAATGAACTATTTAAGTCGGTCACATCTTCTTCAAGTATTTGATCTACAGTCTGCATATCTACAGTTCTAAAAAAACATGAATAAATAAAGAATATCAGGGTAATTCTAAGTGTGAACATGTTAAATTATTTCCTGTATATTCATCGTCCAACGTTCAAATGAAACTGAAGTTTTAGCTACATCTGCTGATAGCGTATATGTAATTTTGACAGACAACACTCGGTGTGTTTATGTATCTAACTCTACTCAGAATCTCAATTAGATTCGGAAATATAACACATACACACAATGATTAATCTTTTACTTTGATGATTATTCATTCATACTTATCCTCACGATTCAAATTTCTTAAATTATTATATACTTGTTTGTTATCTATATCAACCACACTTGCAATAAAATGCATTAGTATTAAAAAAAAAAAAACCAACATACTATAGATTCTTTATCTACGTATTCTTTAAGAACTTAAATAGTTCTCGTTTAACTTTCTTTTTTTTTTTATCTCATTGTTTGTATTGTATTATGAAAAAATTATTGATGTTGTAATGTTTATGCCCTTTGGGGCCGATAATTGGAAATAAAATATCTTATCTTATCTTATCTATAAATTAAAAAAAGATATATATATTATATATGTTATTAGGTGTAATAAAATTGAGAAAGGAAATGGTGAATATGTCAAAGCGACAACCACCCGACCATAGAGCAAACAACAGCCGAAGGCAACCAATGGGTCTTCAATGTAGCGAGAATTCCCGCACCCGTATGTGTTCTTCAGCTGGCCCCTAAAATATGCATAATAGTACAGTGATAATGGACGTCATACTAAACTCCGAATTATACACAAGAAACTAAAATTTAAAATCATACAAGACTAACAAAGGCCAGAGGCTCCTGACTTGGGACAGGCGCAAAATTGCGGCGGGGTTAAACATGTTAAAGAATAACAATACGCACATTAAAATTCAGTTCAAGAGAAGTCCGAGTCCGATGTCAAAAGATGTAACAAAAGAAAATAAATAAAATGACAATAATACATAAATAACAACAGACTACTAATCTTTGGATATGTTATATTGCCCAGTTTTTCATCTACATATTTTTTTTTGTCCCTTGGTATCTCTTGCTTCTTTGAAGGTCATCTAAATCAACTTGCCGAACATCACTTGGCGTCTGTCGTCCGTTAACATTTACAAAAAAACTCAAGTCTCCTCTGAAAACTAGAACCAAACTTGGACACACTAATCCCTTAGGTTTATTGTTAAAAAAAATTGTCCGTTTCTACTACTTTGCAGCCAACATAGCTACCATGGACGAACACTTTTCGTAACGATTTTAAGCCAAAAAAAAAGTTTTCTGATAAAGGGGCCATACGTACACTTTTATGCCCCATCCTTAATCTGCCACTGATAAGTGCAAAGTGTAGAATTTCTGTTCTCAAGTGTGCAAAATGAAGTCTTGACATATTTCTTCCGATTTTACAATAAAACTATTTTATAAGTGATGACCCTCTACTCTATTTTCGACCAGGGTAGAGAAGCACACTTATAAAATATTGTTATCTTCAATCGTACGGTTAAGAGAAAGAAAACGATATAAAAAAGAGGAATGGAAATTATCAAATGTTAATATGTATTTCGCAAAAGAGAACCAATACTCAATTATCTTTCAAATTACTATTTTATTATCATTTAAAGCTTCGTTATAATGATATGAAATTAAAATGGGGCATCGATTTTGTTTTTTCTGTACTTATTATTCAAGAGTATATGATACATGTATATATAAAAAAGCATGTAAAACTTTGGTTTTAATGTACAATCTATTCACGACGTCAAGCTTACTGTGGCCGCTTTTCGGTGTTCAGTGCAGCTATTATACTTTTTTTTCACACACAAAAACCCTAAACATATTACAAATTTGATATCAATAAGAACGGTAATACCAGTATTAATACCATGTAATTTTTAACGAGATTCAGTATAGGACATGACTTCATGAAATAGCAACTCAAAGTCGATAAGAAATGTAAGTCATCAAAACAGAAAACAATAACACAACAATAACCGAAAATACACATGATGTCCGGTAAAATTAAATTTCTTATCCCACCTGCATCATATTTAAATGTTCAGCGATGTATACCAAGCCCCTAAAGCTGTGTTCTGATATCAAGCATATCGGCACTTAAATTTAGTGCTGCGACTCATTTCACAAACATTTTTTGAGAAAAAATACTCGAAAGTCATAAACATTTAAGTAAAACTTATGATCACCCTAACCCTAACCCCAACCCTAACCCGCAATTTTTGTCTTTTGATTTTTTTTTTATTAATAGTAAGTTTGGCTTGTTAGCACATCTTCTGATTGACCGTCTTAGAAAAAAGCAAAAAGATATTTTTTTTATCCATCATACAATGTCTTCAAGTTGTTCAGAACAAAGTAAAACAATTTTTTTCCCATCATACAATGTCTTCAAGTTGTTTTTTCATAATTTATTTGTTATTTTATTTATTGTTTTGATGTCGCTGAATGTAAATTATTGAAAAATGCCATAGATGTAGCGCACATGTCTATGATTATGAAACTAAATATTTGCAATAAAAGTACACATCAAAAGACAGAAAAACAGAATGATGGACTAGATAAAGACCTGAATTAAAACTATTTCTGTATAAAGTTTTAATGAGTCATTCTGTAAAAAAAAAAGAACATCTGATTTTAAAGTTGATTAAAAGGTGTCCATAGCCCCTAGGAGTAATATCCATTAAATTTCAGAGTGCTGGTCAAGCGTTATACAACTAACTGGTCAACGGGGAACGAACAACATTGTAAATAGAGCCATTTCATCATTCATCTAGTTAATTTATTCGGAAACTTACAATTATGGACAAAATTATCACGTACTTCTTTCTTTTACTTGGACTTATGTGCGAAGGGCATATACCAGTAGTGAAAAACGGTAGGTAGTATCTATTAACGTTTTCAGAATACACGCGTGATAAACTAGGGCGCACTTACTAGTAATACAGAAAAATATAAGAATAAGAAGTTGTGATATGATTGTCATTAAAAAAACTCTTAATCAGGAACAAAATGACAAATATAGTTTTCTCGCTTGAATTGTTTTACATTGTCTTATCGGGGCCTTTTATAGCTGACTATATGCGGTATGGGCTTTGCTCATTGTTGAAGGCCGTACGGTGACCTATAATTGTTAATTTTTGTGTCATTTTGGTCTTTTGTGGATAGTTGTATCATTGGCAATCATACCACATCTTCTTTTTTATATCAACAACTCAGTATAGATCACGCTACAACAATGACCAAACCAATACCGCATAATAAGGTATAAAAGGCCCAGAAATAACAGAGACGAAACAACAACCGTCAAACGAGAAAAGTAACGGCTTGATTTATCTACAAAGCAATACGTTCTATGTTGAAAATAAAAGACTGATGGAACTATTGTTATATTTGTACATTTTTTTATTATTTATTTCAGCAACTTCGAAGTTTCTGGGCAACACTACATCTATTGATGCGACCGACGTTAGCAGCCTTATAGTTATACGAGACCATGGTCATGATATTGACACTAAGGTATAGGAAATTTAATTTATATCAAACAATCTTTTTCAACAACTATTTTGATTAATCAGGCTGTCTTTGGTTTGTTCGTTTTTCATGAGCTTGAGTTCGGTTGTTCGAAGAAGAGACGCCGAGTTCGGCTGTTCGAAGAAGAGACGCCGTCCCGACTTTCAGAGCACCAGATGTAACAATCGGTTTTATGACAGGATTTTTATAATGTCCAAAGTTTGAGTTTTCATGGTGTGAGAAGTATATTACTGTTATTCTTGTTCAACACACTTCGTTTGAATATTGTCATCAAAATGAGCATTTTTATAATTTATCTTATAAACTCTTGATGTTGTTCGTCTTTTTTACTATTATATCTTAGACCTCGACGAAAGCTTTCAAGTGTAAGTTTTTGTGCCGGATGCATATGGATGAATGGTAGAGAAATGATACTCTGACTGTGTTCAAACGGTACACGCGCGTACAGTGTCAAAAACAATATGTGCGATTTCTCCAATCCGCTTATAAATTTCAGTCGTATGTTCAACTTGGGCGCGGCGAGCCAAATATTACCAAAATCTACGACAATTGTCCATGTACTATACCTTAAATCACTTAAGTTGAAGACGAACTTCGATGTTAAATTTCGGAATTTGCAAAACTGTCTTCAACAGTAATATGTAGCGCACAATAACGTTATTTTGATTTCATGTAGTAAATTCCATTAGGATTAAACCATTCTTGATTTTAGTGCAGGGACTGAAGCAAATGCTGGGTGGATTCATCTCTACCGCTTTTAATTTTCGCATACCTTGTTCCATTAAATAGCACATACACTGAGTTTCATCAAATATTACGACAGAAAAGATAAAGACGTTTGATTTATATAAGATTACTAGTATATGTAACCGACGGGAAGGGGTACCCATGTGCCCAAATGTGCGTAGTCCCAGTCTATATTCCCATATAGTGTTAAAAATGAAACAACCGAAACCTCGAATTTCACTGTCTTAATTAATAGTGAATGAAACAAAACATAACTTATGTATACACATGGGTGACGACTGCTGTTTGTATTTAGTAACAAGCCTAATTATTGCTTTGATTTAAAAATTAAATACATTTAATTATCTTATCTCAGATAAATGGTCATCGGTGTTTAACCCTCAGCTTATTTAAATCTCACCACATCAGTAATATGAATTTATTAAAAAAAACTGACTTTACACGAAAGTAATGATGCCTAAGCAACACGGACCACACTCAAAAAGACTTTGACGAAATCATAGGTGCTTCTGGAAGAAGGATTCGTAGTCCCTACTCAACTCATTTAACCCGGCGTTCGAATTTCTTCTGTCTGGTACCCTTACTAGTAAAAATGTAGTTCGCTTGGATAGTCATAGCCATAGGTGGTACGTACTAAGTATTTCAATAAGTATTTCAACATAGTTGTAGTGTACAGTTACAATTTGATTTTATAATGTCACTTGTTTCCTGGGGAGTTATGATTAATGCCCTAAAATGCCAATTCTTAATATTTCAAGCTTTTCCTTTTTTCTTACAGACTTAAACTTTTTCAGTAGCATATATCATATTATACATATTATCATTCACACAAATAATAAAATTAACGGTATCAATTTTCTTGCACCAGATGCACATTTCGACAATACATGTCTCTTCAGTCATGCTTGTGGCCAAAATATTTGAAATCCGAAGCTTATATAAAAGATGAAGAGCTATACATGTATAATTTCCAAAAGGCCGAGCCAAAAGGCCAAAAAATAAATAAGGTATCAAATAGTCGTACCCTTAATAAAGCACAATTTAAAACTTTTTCGTTTTCTGCCACATTGTTTAGGGGTTTGTCTTTCTTTTATCTTTTAAAAATTAAAAAAAAAATTCTTAGACATTGTTTCAAGGTTTTTTTTCCCCACCGATACCTTTTTGATCCGGAATTTGTCCTTCTCCGATGACGTTGTCATTTTAAGATAGAGTTATCTCCCTTTTGGCGCCAAGCAAAACTTGTTAAAAAGAAGGTGATTCCCATGAATTATCCTACTTGTACACTGCTTAACAGATAAGACACAGACTAGAACAGGACCATAGGCTCGTTTTGAAAAGATTGCGTATGGCTAATAATTTGGGTGTCTAAGAAATTCATGCCCATTTTTATTTTTGGACATTGTAATTGTATGTGTGTGTTATAATTTTGTTTCTGTTAGCAATTATATATTATCTTCCATATTGATGCCTTTTCGGTTTTCACGTATCCATTGATATCTGAAAGCATTTATCTTTATCCCACAAGATCCTTTATAATTGACATTCTTTTTCTCTTAGACCCATGTCAATCAGGGCAGTACATTAAATTCATATGTACAGGGGTCGAAATTAGTGCTGGTCGGGTGGTCTGAGACCAGTAGAATTTGCGCTGGACCAGAAGAATTTTTTTGATAAGAATAATTAATTGCATCGTAATTTCGGTTACAAACAAATTTACCTGCGAAATCAATTACCCGGTACTACATGTACTGGTGGTACGTACTAAGTACATGTATTTCAATTAATTAAAATATCTCAGGGTGAGCGTCCTTCACAATAACACAAAATGTGTTAACTTTTAGAAGGAGTTATTATAAAAACTACCGGGAAAAATATAAGTGACATTCAATAGGAAAAACGGAATAAAGTTTATGAAATTGACAAAAGGAAACGTTACATTCAAAATTTTGGGAAAAAGATATAGCATCTTTTGATCCAATCCCGGCTGTTGAAATGGGGAACATTTCTGGACAGCGTTAACTTTTACACGACCCAGTTAGGCATCCTATGATCGTTGTGAAGATTGTGATGAAATGGAAGACAATGTTGACATTTTGTCTGTCATTGATCCTTATTTTGATTAAGATTAAAATCAGGACAGTACTCTCTTTTCTTGTTTAAAACATATGAAAAAGAATGCATGAAAATAAAAGTAAACATCTATCATTCATATTATTGTTTGACAAATGGATGTCATTATTGCTGGGCCAGTAAATTCGGAGCCGAACCAGTAGATTTTCAGACCACTGGCCAGTACACAAAAACACTTACATGTAGATTCGACCCCTGTATGTACATGTAACAGGATTAATGCTGCATTTGCATAGCTCAAGTAGATAATTAGTCATCCTGTAGTGATTGAGCTGAGGTAGTACTTCTTTAGTTCAGATGTTAAAGTGCTGCCTTTGAACACACTGGTCCTTGGTTTAAGTCCACAAGGAGAAGTGATTTTGTTATAGATTGCAATTGATGCTCTCCTGATTCTGATCCTTAGATCAATATTGTGACACAACTGTTCTCTTTGTTCTGGATTTTTTTTATCCTGGTACTAAAATTCTCCCTTAGTATTTTCACACAGTACTTACACAACTTAATGGTTAATTGTTAGGAGCAGGAATTCGGGTTTTCAGGGCTAAATGAATCTTTAAATCACCCTGAACTTTTTACATCTTCTCCAATTATATCTGCAGTTCTTTCGTATGTCTCCTTACTTGCTAGTGCTAACAGGGTTTGAAGATCTATTTTTATGATTTGAATCTCCAGTTGTCTTTCCATTTCTTCTCTTTCCTGGTGGTATCTTGGACAATTTAGTAGGTAGTGTTCAGTGTTTTCCTCTTCACCACCATGACCACATTCACAGTATGGTGTGAGGGATTGGTGTGTCAATGATTGGAATCAAGTGGATTTCACTTTTGCTGTTGAGGATTTTTGATAGATTGGAAAGTAGGCATAGCATGTGGCAGGTCAAAAAGAAAACCTGACCTTTCAAATTACAAAAAAAAGTTATATAAATATCAATTTGACAGCTCATTTCTTGTTTTGAAATAAATTGTCCTGTAATCCGGAGATTTTGATATGCAGTGACTGACTCATCTAAATTAGTAAGAGACAATCTTAGTACATAAATTTTACCTACCAATTACAGAGGGGGAGGACAGGGGGTACCCTTTCTCCCTTCTCCCACCCCTCTTCTCCTTTCTCCTACCCCCGTTCTCCTTTCTCCCATTAGAATAAAACATCTCCTTTTGAGATATTTTTTCTTGAAATATTAGATCATTTTTTAAAAGGAGAGATATTTTATTTTTCTCCTTCCTCCCAACTTTTTCTCCCTTCTCCCACCCCTCTTCTCCTTTCTCCTACCCCCTTTCTTCTTTCTCCTACCCCTTTCTCCCTGTCTCCCTTACCCCTGTCCTCCCCCTCATTACAATTCTTACCTTTGAACACCTGAAATAGTTAAGAACTCGATATTAAAACGTTTGAATTTTAGACTATGATAGAGCCAGATAAACCTGATAGATGTTGATAATAAATCTAAAATTCAGACATTTTTGTATGTTTTAAAAATGTAAATGAGGCAGCAAAAAAAATAAATAAAAAAAATAATTGATTGCTACTTTCTTCTTTATTTGGTCTATGGTGGAGATTTGGGAATCATTCCGCATCTCCTTATTTTAATATAAAGCTGGAAGAGTTTGTTTTGCAGTAAAACAGATATTTATTTCGAACTCATTATAAGAAGTCGTTGTATAATTTGTATTTTGATAGTGTTTTTTTTGTAGACTGTCAACAAGGAGTCTGGTTTAGAACACAGTTTAGAGGCACAGTTTGTTGAGACCCCTGCAGGAGAACTAAGGGTAGGTTATTGTAAATTTTAGAAATTCTTGCAATGGTTATTACTAATGGAAATAATCAAAATGGGTGAGTTTTGTAATAATAAGAATTTGCATTCTATTATCCAATGCCTATATCTATATGCAGCACTTCCTGTAATTAATCTCCCATTTGAGTCCATCTTAGAAAAATCGCAATAACAAATGCATGCAATAATTTCTGAATTTCAGTATTTCATTCATAATGCAATAAATCATGTTTCTAATGTGAGAAGTTATAGTTACAGTTATATTTGGACTGCAGATACATGTATATAAATTTGTACAATGTAATTAGTTGGTGAGATAAACCCTTTGTGTACAGAACTTACACTATTTAAAAAAATTGTTTAAGTCCAGTGAGAAACTAGTATATAATAAGACTATTTGAAAATAAAAAATAAGAAAGCTGATTGCGTTTGTCATTTTTGTCGAGCCTTCGACTTTAGTCGAAAAAGCGAGACTAAGCGATCCTACATTCCGTCGTCGTCGGTGTCGTCGGCGGCGTCAACACTTATTCACTCTGTGGTTAAAGTTTTTGAAATTTTAATAACTTTCTTAAACTATACTGGATTTCTACCAAACTTTGACAGAAGCTTGTTTATGATCATAAGATAATATCCAGAAGTAAATTTTGTAAAAATAAAATCCATTTTTTCCGTATTTTACTATAAATGGACTTAGTTTTTTCTGCGGGGAAACAAAACATTCACTCTGTGGTTAAAGTTTTTAGAATTTTTATAACTTTCTCAAACTATCCTGGGTTTGTACCAAACTTGGACAGAAGCTTGTTTATGATCATAAGATAATATCCAGAAGTAAATTTTGTAAAAATAAAATTCCATTTTTTCCGTATTTTACTTATAAATGGACTTAGTTTTTTTCTGCGGGGAAACATTACATTCACTCTGTGGTTAAAGTTTTTATAATTTTAATAACTTTCTTAAACTATCCTGGGTTTGTACCAAACTTGGACAGAAGCTTGTTAATGATCATAAGATAGTATCCAGAAGTAAATTTTGTAAATAAATAAATCCATTTTTTCCATATTTTACTTTTAAATGGACTTAGTTTTTCTGCGGGGAACCATTACATTCACTCTGTGGTTAAAGTTTTTAAAATTTTAATAACTTTCTTAAACTATTCTGTGTTTGTACCAAACTTGGACAGAAGCTTATTTATGATCATAAGATTGTATCCAGAAGTAAAGTTTGTAAAAATATTACTCCGTTTTTTCTGTAATTTACTTTTAAATGGACTTAGATTTTCTTACAATCATAAAATAGTAACAAGAGGAATATTTTTATTGATTTTTTCCTCATTGTTGTTGAGCCTGGGATTTACAGCAAAAATAGGCGAGACACTGGGTTCCGTGGAACCCTTACAATTTTTTTGAATATTATCTGACACTTATGGTTTTGAAATATTGTGCATTTGCTCTCAAACTGCTGCTAAATGACAATGTTCATGTATTCTATTGAATTATCATGTCAAGAATTTAGTTTATTGGTGAGTTAAATGCATATTTTCTCATAAATTAAAAAAAAAATGGAGGCAGAGAAAAAATATCACTGTTTGCACACCTTAAAATTTCAAGTGTTGTTGTCATATTTTACATTTGACCTCAAGGTAATATGTGCTGTTCTATCGTACACCAGTAATCTAATTATCATTTTAAAACATCTTCAATAGACGTAAATGTTGTCCCCTACTTATCAGATGAAGACATTATGTAACCTATCAGATTGGTCAATAAAATCAACATATTATACATGTAACATCACAAATGTTATTTCATAGCTTGTAGGCAATTTTTATAAATTATAGGATTGTCCCAAATTTTATTCAGCTCTATGATATATACTTGCCTTGAAGTTAATCACCTCATCCTAATCCTTGATCCTGCTTTTTTAAATGGTTTTGTTTGTTTTAGTCCCATCTTCTGTCAAATCCTGTTATTCATAGATCTAGTTAATAGCAATAAAACAAAATGTAGAAGAAAATGTCAGCCAAATGGAGTTGATTTTAATTGTAGTGTTTTTCACTCCAAATGATGTGAAAAAGAATAATGGAATGCATACTTATGTTTTTTTCTAAGGTCGGGTTGTTTTCTCTTTGACACATTCCCCATTTCCATTCTCAATTTTATTATGCTGAGGTTAAGATTTATCTTGCTATGTTGCCTGAAATCCTCTATACAGCTTTGAACTTTCAAAGATGAAATTTTGATTTGAAATGGAGAACACGTTACATGTTACATAGAATATTTAAACCAAAGTTTCCTTTCAAGAATTATTAACTACTTATTTGATTTTGTATCATATTTTATTTCAGCCTAAAGGATTACACATTTTGGATAAAAATGAAATTACAGCAGAGAATCTTGATCACCACCTTTACAAACAACAGAATTTACGGGTAAAATATTTTAGATGCATGTTCCAAAATACACTTTGTCATTCATTATTAAGTTGTAAATATCAAATTATTTAGATTTTTCTGCCATCAAATGTAAAATGTATATGCATACTTCTCACTTGAAATAAATGATGCAAGTGCGACCAAGATTTTACAAACTCACCAAAGATGAGTTTTTATCCAGGGTCATGTAATAACTTGTGATCCCAGTATTTATACTGTTGTCAACTGTTTCTTGTTTAATGAGAACTTTGACTGGTTAAATTTTTGAGGTTTGGTCTTTTTTTCGAATGCTATATGCAATAAGTCAACTATACTAGGTGTATGGAAGAATTGTTAGCTGTATATGCCTGCCTGTCATGGTTCATCTGACCTTGACCTCATTTTCACGGTTCATTACTCAGTGTTAAGTTTTTGTTTTTTGGTCTGTTTCTTAAAATAAAATCAAAAGGTCTACTTTATTTGTTCTATGGAAGAATTGTTAGCTGTATATGCCTGCCTAGCATGGTTCATCTGACCTTGACCTCATTTTCATGGTCATTGGTCAATATTTAGTTTTCTTGGTTAATGCTGAGTTTATGTGACAGTTGTAATAAAGCTTTATATTAAAGACTATCAACATAATATCAATGATTAGTAAGGAAGGCGAAACATTTCAGTGTGTGCACTCTTGTTAATATTAAATTAAGGTAATGTGGTATGATTTCCAATGAGACAAATATATAGAAATGAGCTTAGTCCAAAGGACCAGGATTTGAACAACTGGTTGTTAAACTACAGCCTTAAACATTTAGCAGTGTTCGAGGAACACAACATAATTAGAAATATAACACAAAGACAAAGTGCTTATGTCCCCTTTAAATTAAAATTGCTGTTCCTATTCTTTAGTATTTTGATTTTCTTATTGTATCATTTAGGACAATATTTATTATTCAGATCAGAAAAAAATAGTAAACTTGTTATTACTAGACTTTTAAGGATAATTTAATCTTTATCACCCTAACTATTTTTAGCCTCGTTCAAAAGATAAAAGAAATTTTAACGTTGGGATCCTGGATTCCCTTTGGCCAAATGGAATTGTACCTTATATTGTTAAACATAGTAAGTATAAACTTTATTATTTTACACAATCAGGAGGGGCATTGACTAGTTTCTTCAAACAGATCCTTTTCACAGGTTTTCAATTAGATTAATTTGAACGGTTTCATGCTTAGTTTTAGGCATGATAAAGTTTTCACATACTTAAAAGTATAAATAATAATTTGTGCTTGCAATTTTATTATTTTAAATTTAAACTCATTTGAAAGTGCTGCAATTTTTTGTAATAGTATATTAAAACAAATTCATGAATGGAAATATTTCTAAATGAAAAGAGACTTGCATTCAAGCATTGTATTCATTAATTTACAGGCAATGGTGCATCTAAGACCTTGATAACTGATTCAATAGAAGAATTCAATAAACACACATGTGTCCAGTGGATACCAAGAGATGATCAGACAGACTATGTATCATTTGAAGAAGGGGGAGGGTAAGATATCATCCATCAATTAACTTTTATTGAATAATAAGCAACATTTCTATGGCAAGATAATGCAATTTATATATAACAAGTAAGACGAAACACAGTTAAGTTTGAATAAAACTTGAACATTACATGCAGGGCTCACGCTACCAGGCGACTTGGGCGAAGAAGTCGCTTTCCAGACCGTCACTTCGTTTTCCCCGACCCTCAAAAGCGAAGACAAGTCGCCCTGTTGTTTACGATACTCGCTTTCAGTCGCTTCTGTCATCGGACATTTTCAATTTTTACCAAGTTCTTTTTATTAATAATCAAAGAAATTTAGACATAAACGATTAATTATCTCATGAAATGAGGTTGAAGCATCGTTTTTGCAGTGTTTAGCAAGTTATTTGATAAAAATACAACTTTTTATCACTTCGTGCACTTCCGAAAGTTCCGGTGCTTGTTACTTGAAAACGTACATCAACCTAACTTTCGGCTGCAAAATAAGTTTGTTACTTCATTTAAACTTGATAAAAGTTGCCCCCAGTATATATTCAATCCATTTATTGCATTAAAAACGTCATGGTCCTTTCCAAATAACTTGTCAAACATCGTTTATTTTTGTAAATTTTCTTGCAATCGTCCGCCATTGTCCGATATCTAAACTACGGATCGGAAACGGACCAACTATGACGGAAATCCGTATTTTTACAAAAATTACTACGGACGCACGGATGGAACAGCTGACAGAAGAATATTGATCCCAAAAGGAAAAATTACACATTCCAAACACATTAAAAGACTTTTGGTTACATCTTAATAAACTCATCATTGATTGGTGTATATAATTCCCTATAATTTATATGGATTGTTGTAAACTATTGTAAAGTTGCTTAACTCTTATACTATTACACTAATATCAATTTATTATGGCCCAGCTTACCTTTACATATCTTTTGATGAGAAACACTGATTTCATACACAAGATATTTTTCCATTAAATTGTAATTGATATATTATAAATTCTTTAAATTTAAATTTTTTTTAAATTTTTTTTTAGTGCTAGACATTTAGTTGGTAGTTTCTCACAAGGACCTTAGTAAAATTTAAACAACTTTTAATTTGAAATGTTACTTTAATTGAATACTCAGATATGAATTGAACAATATAAAAAGAACATTATTTACAAATGACTGTTTATACTACAGTAAAATCCAAATATTGTAGCGCACCGCGCGAATGAGCACTTCTCTTTCAAATCTCACCACTTCTCCCTATCAATTTCAAAAAGAGAAGTCACTTCTCCCTATAATTCTGAAGTAGTGTGAGCCCTGTACATGTATGTATAAATAAACCAATCACATGTGTTTGCAGTATCAATTTTACCATAAGGAGGTCTCAAAGTTGAAGAAACATAATATGTTCTTAAACTTTTCAAAACTTGAGTCTTAATGCAGATGTTTGTCAATTAAACAGTATTATAATCATGTTATAAATGACAATTCTAGATTACAGCTTTCCGTAAAAGCATGCAAAGCAAACCATTGATTAACTTGCTTGCTATATTGGTTTGGATGTTTGTAAACAAAAAGTAGGTAGTCTATTTCAGTCTGGAATATGATTGGACAATAAACATTAAATTCATTTCATGACAATTCTTATTGTTCAATCAAATCTCATTAATAATAACAACAGACTGAAATCCTCCTACCTACTGTTTGCAAACAACCAAGCAAACATAGCAAGCAAGTTGATCAATGTTTTGTTTTGCATGCTTTTAGAGAAGAACTGTAAAAGTTTTTCAATAAGATGTGTATTGCTACTTTCCTAGGCAATGTCAATGACGATGTCTTATAAACTGTTATTGTGTTTTACTCTTCTTCCCTGAGAAAAACTATTTTCAGTCAAGTATCTTGATATGGAAAATTATTACAAATAGATCTAAGCAATTTATATTTAGAAAAAAGCTTTAATGGTAATTTTTCAGAGATGTGACAATAAAATCAAATGTTGAATTTATTTAATCTTAATCAAACAAAATATAATTCAAACCAAGATCAAGAAATAAATCAATTTTGTTGAAAATAAGTTTTTTCTAAACATTTAAGTATTGAAACAATATATCTGTAACTTTTCTTGTTTAAAATATTGCCTATGTACCCTCTGCCTTCTGATTACAGATGTGGATCTTGGATTGGTATTGTTGGTGGTAAACAAAGCATTACACTACAAGATCCTGGATGTATAAACGTAAGTTTTATTAGTTTGACAGAGCAGACAAAACTTATTCAAGCATATACTGTATTGTCACTACTTTGTATAAGTATAACCATATAAGTTTTAAAGGGACGAGATGAAAATTGAGAATGGAAATGGGGAATACGTGAAAGAGACAACAATCCGACCAAAGAGCAGATGACAGCTGAAGGCCACCAATGGGTCTTCAATGCCGTAAGAAAATCTGCACCTAGAAGTTAACCTCAGCTGGCCCCTAAATAAAAATATTTACTAGTTCAGTAAAAATAGACTTCATACTTATCTTCAAAACATAAATGAAATAAATTTAAAAAACATACAAGACCAACAATGGCCAGAGGCCCCTGACTTGGCCATGCATAAAAATGTGATCAGGTTCCAAATGTTTTGTGAGATCTCAACCTTCCTGCTATACTTCTAGCCAATGTAGAATAAACAAACATACAGTATACACACAGTAAAACTCAGTTATGTATTGTATTAGGACTTGTAACATTGCAGCTTTACAGTCTGTCATGAAATGCAGAACCTTAATATATTTTGTTACCTAATATCAAGATTCATATTCAGCAATTTTGTTCCAGTTTTATTTTTTAAATTCATAAATGCAAATAGATATATAAAATCCTGTTTATATCATCATATTAAATATTTATTTCCAGGTTGAAACAGTGATCCATGAAATGTGCCATGCTTTAGGACAGTTACATGAACAAAGCCGTTATGATAGATACCCATATCTCAGAACCAACTGGCAAAATATACCAGTTATGTGGGCATACAATTTTGATATGGCTTACACAAACAACCATAACCCATATGATCAGCATTCTGTTCTACAGTATAGCTTGTCTGTAAGTATTGAGAATGATCAGCCATAACCCATATGATCAGCATTCTGTTCTACAGTATAGCTTGTCTGTAAGTATTGAGAATGATCAGCCTTAACCCATATGATCAGCATTCTGTTCTACAGTATAGCTTGTCTGTAAGTATTGAGTTTGATAAGCAACTGTATAAAATAAAAAAAATATCTAATCACATACCTGCAAATTTTTCAAAATGTCCATGGGGGTTTTACGTGCAAGATGGCTCTTATAGTCCTGAAAAACCTTCAAGGGGGCCTTCAATTACATTTTAATGTTGTTTTTTGACTTCGTCATACTTTTGAGCCATTGTAAAATTACTTGTTTTGTTTATAATTGTGGTCAAAATTGCTCTTTCAAAATTTCCCTTTGGGAGCCTCCATAGGGGAAATCCCACGCTAATAGTGACAGTTGGCAGGTATGTAATCATTCCATTTTAAGCCTAAAACTTTGACTGGCTTTGATAAGATTAACACTATCAAAGTGAGTATGCTCAACAGATAAAAATATATTTTAAAGATGTCTAAGTGGATTTAAATTTTTTCATGGTATTATTTCTTTCATGTTCAAACTGTGGTTGTCTTGTCTTCAGTTCTTCATTTGGTAAAATTCAGTTATTATATTTCCTTCATGTCTTTGCTCATATTTATCTGAGACTGATTGATAGTTGGTTGCTTAACGTCCAGTGGCAAATATTTCATGCATGTTCATGACAATTTTTATCTGAGAAAGAATAGTAAACTTTTATAAACTTTATATTTAAAGACCCAAGCAATGTGTATATCCCAGATACTCTCATCTTTGGAGATTTTTTTTCATGTATACTGTACATCACTTTTTATTCATCTAATATGTTATATTGGTATTGATAGGGATTATGTTTTAGTACTTATTTAAAAGTAATTATGTGATTTCAGTCTTTCAGTACCAGTAACCAGAAGAAGAGTATGTACCTGACGGATTCTAAACTTAATTTCCTCACAGAACAGACAAGGAACCTCACATTCTATGATATACAAGACATAACTGATACTTACCAGTGTACTAGTAAGTTATTTAACTCAATTCGAATTATCTAAGAAAGTACCTGGTCAAAATAATTTTTCTAATAGGTTAGTAGTATAACTCCTCTTTTCCTGACAATTCCCTGAAAGAGTTACGTATATAATATTGTTTATTTTTTGTCATAGCTAAGGTCAGAGAACGATAAATATGGTCTGATGAAAGTGAAGGACAATGCTCAAGAGAAAATATAAGAAGGATATTAGTTTATGTATAAAGTCATTTTCTGTTTAATTCAAATTTGTCTGTATCATCTACACTTTATTTTGTTTATATTAACAGAGGATTGCAGTGAACCTCCAGTGTGTGACAATGGTGGATATGTAGATTTTAAGTGTCAGTGTTTATGTCCAGAAGGACTTAAAGGTCCAACATGTACTGAAACAGAAGGAAGTAAGAAGCTTTGTTATAATGTTTTTACTTGAGCTTTGATTTTATACTTTCACCAAAGCTTTGATTTTATGTCCTCACTACAGCATGGTCTTGTCAGTCGCTTAACCATCCCAGAACAAAACAGTTGTCTACTTTTTGCTTTGCCTGGTAAGCAGACATTGAGTTTTATTATGATAAATTGTTTATCTTATAGGGAAAATCTGATAAAAATCTGGATTCTTTTTTAAATAGTTGGTTTCTAAAAAAAGGTAATTTTGGATTGTATTTTTTTCAATTAATCTTTTTGTATTTTAGACTGTGGAGGTATAGTTGACTTAACTGTTGGTACACCTTACATGATCAAATCTTCAAATTATCCATCACCATACAATATTGGGGACAACTGTGTTTGGGCTTTGAAGGTATGTATTTATGTTTTATTTCTTCTTCTTCATTTAAGTTTCAAATTTTGTTTCTGCACACTAACTTTAAGTACTCCTAATCCAAATTTTAAGAAACTCCTACGCACTGCTAAAGACCAAAACTAGCAAACAGAATTCGAATTTGGACAGTGAGTCATCTACCCTTCTAGAGATTTGCCCCTTTAAAACTTGAAAAATTGCCAAAAAAAATTGTTTTTACACTTGAACTTCAAATTTAACTCGTTAAGTTATAACTCATCCAAATTTTATTATCTCATACACAATAATTAGAACCAAAATTGCAGACAAGAGTTTGAATTTTGGCAGTGAGTCACTAACCACTTTAGAGTTATGCCATTTATAACATGGAAAACTGAAAAGCTTCAGCAGGTGCAGTTGTGTCCTCAGACACATTCTTCTTTTATTTTTCAATTTTCAAATTGTTTCAATAAAATCAGTTATGTATATCTGTAGGCTCCAGCCGGTGCTAAAATAAAGGCCACAATAACAGACATGGACATAGCTTATAATCATGAACTGACTAGATGTTATCATTGGTTAGAAGTTCAGTATAATTTGATTGGACAACCAGGAATTATGTAAGTTTGTAGAATCATGAACTGACTAGATGTTACCATTGGTTAGAAGTTCAGTATAATTTGATTGGACAACCAGGAATTATGTAAGTTTGTAGAATCATGAACTGACTAGATGTTACCATTGGTTAGAAGTTCAGTATAATTTGATTGGACAACCAGGAATTATGTAAGTTTGTAGAATCATGAACGAACTAGATGTTACCATTGGTTAGAAGTTCAGTATAATTTGATTGGACAGCCAGGAATTATGTAAGTTTGTAGAATCATGAACGAACTAGATGTTACCATTGGTTAGAAGTTCAGTATAATTTGATTGGACAGCCAGGAATTATGTAAGTTTGTAGAATCATGAACGAACTAGATGTTATCATTGGTTAGAAGTTCAGTATAATTTGATTGGACAACCAGGAATTATGTAAGTTTGTAGAATCATGAACGAACTAGATGTTACCATTGGTTAGAAGTTCAGTATAATTTGATTGGACAGCCAGGAATTATGTAAGTTTGTAGAATCATGAACGAACTAGATGTTATCATTGGTTAGAAGTTCAGTATAATTTGATTGGACAACCAGGAATTATGTAAGTTTGTAGAATCATGAACGAACTAGATGTTACCATTGGTTAGAAGTTCAGTATAATTTGATTGGACAACCAGGAATTATGTAAGTTTGTAGAATCATGAACGAACTAGATGTTACCATTGGTTAGAAGTTCAGTATAATTTGATTGGACAACCAGGAATTATGTAAGTTTGTAGAATCATGAACGAATTAGATGTTATCATTGGTTAGAAGTTCAGTATAATTTGATTGGACAGCCAGGAATTATGTAAGTTTGTAGAATCATGAACGAACTAGATGTTATCATTGGTTAGAAGTTCAGTATAATTTGATTGGACAGCCAGGAATTATGTAAGTTTGTAGAATCATGAACGAACTAGATGTTATCATTGGTTAGAAGTTCAGTATAATTTGATTGGACAACCAGGAATTATGTAAGTTTGTAGAATCATGAACTGACTAGATGTTACCATTGGTTAGAAGTTCAGTATAATTTGATTGGACAACCAGGAATTATGTAAGTTTGTAGAATCATGAACGAACTAGATGTTATCATTGGTTAGAAGTTCAGTATAATTTGATTGGACAGCCAGGAATTATGTAAGTTTGTAGAATCATGAACGAACTAGATGTTATCATTGGTTAGAAGTTCAGTATAATTTGATTGGACAACCAGGAATTATGTAAGTTTGTAGAAAAGTTTTCAATAAGTGTTCACCAATTAGAAAAATAGATACAAGATCATGTTTGAACATTGGGTCTGAAGGTATATGGATGTTCATAGGATTTTGATTTTAAATTTCTATTAAAAGATGCAGCATTGATAAAATTCAAGTCAAATTTATTCATCTGTCTTTCTGTCCATCTGCCTGAAAACAAGTTTGCAGTCAAATATTTTCATAGAAACCAGCCCGAATAAAATTTTTAGTAAAGGGCAGCTATTACATAATATAGAAATTATTATTTTTTCCAGAAAATGTGGAGAGCTTCAAGGTGGACAAACACTAGAATATGAAACAACTAATAATGGAGAATACAACTTGATGATGTTTAAATTTGATAGTCAATTTGTAAGCAGTAAAGAGCCAACTAGGGGATTCTTTATGATTGTGGAGGCATTCAATGCTGGTATGAAAATTTCATTTACTCTTAATGCTCTTCTCTGAAACAAAATGAGCTAAATGGAACTAAACCTGACCAAATTATCCCTTTTCAATTGAGTTTCAAAATTTGACAGGTAATTTTGCTGAACAACCAACATTACCCTTGTTGCTACAAAAGGAAGTACAATTTACAAATATGAAGCTCTGATTTGTTATTAGATATTATTTTCATTTCAAGTGTTATACATAGGGCAATGAGCAGCAAATGTAGTAAAAAGGAGTATTTATGATGATATATTTGACATGTACATGCTTAGAAATATTATACAACACATTCCTTCCCAACAATGAAATGGAAATGCTATCAATATGAAGGGATGGAAATATTTTTTTTTACATTCTGATTTTATTTCAGGTTGTCATAATAACCCCTGTGATTCTGGAGGAACCTGTTTAGAAGGACCAGGGGATGGAACCTTTGTTTGTTTATGTTTACCTGGCTACAGTGGAACTACTTGTAACAAAGTGACTGGTAAAGTTATTTTATATTAGCTCACCTGGTTTTTATGCACCAGATGAGATACTGTCATTACTTATGAACAAATTTTAACCAAACTTGGGCTGAATGATCTTTAGTGAGTAGTACAGCCAAATAATTTTCATTTATGAATGAGAAAAAGGAAATTTAAAGTTAAAATTTAATGTACTCTATAGAGAACAATAGCTATTTAATTTATTCAATGAGACATGTCAATTTCAAAAATTAGATTGGTTTCCATCCTTACTCCATATAAATTCTTACACTGGCTATATATTTTATTTTAGCCACAGCTGTTGTTACATGTGACTTTGAAACAGATCTACTTGGGAATTGTTTTATGGATTCTGACAGAACTACTGATATAGAATGGAGCATGTTATCGGTATGAACAAATGATGCTAATTTCATTTCCTTTATTTTTTGCCCCAAAACATAATTAAATATTTGTTTCCTTCACTTACAGACACTCTATAACAGTTAAAACATGAGCATTTTTTAATAGTATACGCAGTGGCTGTATTGCCTAATCCACATTATATTGTACACTGTATTCAGCATTACTGGTATAACTGTAGGTAATTCTGAGGTGTAACAGTATATAAAGTGTAACATAACTGTGTGACTGCATAAAGGTGTATGGTGCAGTTTATATTTATTGCGAAACTACGAAAAACAAATTAAGAGTCTGGAAGGTTCTTGTAGTAGTATTTACATTACTTAGTTGTATAGCTAGAGGTGTTATATAGTATGATAAAATTTTCAGATTTTATTTATTGTATACATATATACACATTATTTTGTAGGCATTTTACATGAGTTCCAGAACAGTTTACCCACAAACAGGTCATATTATGGCTGGTTTATATATTTATAAACTAACATATTATGGGGATGTTGCTCGACTTGTAACAAATTTAGATTTTGAAGGTAACATTGTGCTTGTATAGAAATTACCCAAAAAACGCTTTGAATTGCATTGTTTTATAGAAGTCATACCTGCCAACTGTCACTATTTGCAGGGGATTTCCCCATGGAGGCTCCCAAATTGAAATTTTGAAAGAGCAATTTTGTCCACATTTAAACAGAACAATTAATTTTACAATGACTTTAGGCTTTTAAAAGTATGTAGAAGCCAAAAAAACAACATTCAAATGTATATGCAGACCCCCTTGAAGGTTTTTTAGGACTAGGACAGTCATCTTGCACGCAAAACCCCCATGGGCATTTTGAAAAATTGGCAGGTATGAGAAGTTTCAGCCACTGGCTTTTTTTAGTTTCTCTGTTATGTTTTTTAATTAGTATAAAGAGATAATAGAAAAACTGATATATGTCCAGAGACCAAAACGTCTGAAAAATGTTAATATTCTTATCATTTTTTTTTTGTAAAAAAAACTGCAGTGTTTGTCTTTTTATACCAGGTTCATATTGCTAGATAATTTTTTGCAACAATAAACAAGTAACTTTTGATTGACAAAAGGCTGGTGGTTGTGTATTTTCAGAACTAGAAGTATCTAAAAGTATCTATTTATTTTTCTCTTTTCATTAAAAATAGTATACTGTAGGTTAATAACATTTGTTATTGTCTTTAAAATTCTATCATTTAACTTGTTGATATTGTTTGACTACCATTTATATTGTGCACTATACCAGAGTATGGTTAAACTTTTATTAATTATGATACAAATTATAAAGAACTTTCTTTGATTTACTATCAGAAAAAAACCATCAATGATTAACAGTCATAAATTAATAAATTTTAAAGAAATATTTCTCATGGATCTTTAACCAAAATATTTTATTATCAAATTAAAAACAAGCCTGAAAGAAAGTGCAACCATTTAAGTACTTCATAAAACATTTTTTTTGTACTTTTTCATATATAAGCTGGAGATAGATGTTTACAGTTGCTATACCAGATTACAGTTTATGCAAATGATCCTAATTTCTACTTGGATATAAGTTACACTGGTAAAGATCAGTCGAAGACATCACTTTTATACCAGAAAGCAGATACTTCAAACAAGTGGAAAAGTTTAAATCTGGATATACCATCAGTTGAGGATTTAAAGGTAAAGCAGTGAACATAAAAAATGAAAATTTGAGTCATGGATACCCTCTGTACATGAAATGTTTGCCACTGTTTAAGAGCCAATGGGGTATACTGTGCCTGACATTGCAACTCCTTGTCTCTTTGATTTGTATGTTGTTTTAACACATTTCTTATATTTGTGCCAATGAGCAATTAAACAATAACATTTGACTTTAAGGTACATGTATCAATTTAAAGTTGAGAAAGATAATGGATGTTGAACATTTACTATGACTAATTTTCATCACACTTATATTTGATATTCATGTTGCTTTATGTGTTACCTTACTATTTTCAATGATTTTAAATATTTTTGAATTTAGAGAATGTTGTTTTCTTTGTCCTAAAATTGGTTGATTGTTTAGAATCCATTGACAGTCCTATGATTGAATGTGAAAGATACATCAAAAGAAAAATGAAACGCCACATACCTGCTGTTTGTTTTGTTTACTGCTTTAGTTCCATGAAAATGTACAGGAAAATCCTAGGCAAGATTACTTGAATATAAAGAGGGAAAATAAGAAAAACCTGATATGTTAAATTTGATTTCAGATTACCATAGAAGCTGCAGTTGGTGATCGTGAAGTGATTATTGATAATCTAGTTCTGTTACCGGGACCATGTAGTAAGTCTTTGCATAAATTTTCTACCTCTTATTCATATTGAGAATGTATTTAGATAATAAAGTTAAAAGGTATAAATCTTAATATATAGCCCCATTGCTTTCTATGTTAAATTCTGCTAAATGGCTACTTTGTCTTTAGTTCAAACTAAGTGGCAATTTTCTGTCAAAACTATACCTTATCCTGACTTATGCTGAAAAATTTAGCATAGCAGACAGGGATTTCCATGGTGGAATTTTCACCATCACAAACAGTGATGACGCCGTACAGTGTAGCGCGATCGAAATTTATTTCATCCCTCCACACAAGGATTGGTGAACATGCTTATTCATTGCTTATTTAAATTATATTTATTTAACTTTACAATATAAATAGAAGTATAAATATTTTCAATAATTGCCGTTTTTAACCTATCAAAGACCAAGCCTTTGTCCATCTTTAGATAGTATTCTCCTGTCTGGTTTGTTGAAGCCTGTACAAGCCGACAGGTACAAATGATTAGCAATCTTAATCAGGATATTCCTCAGGCATTAGAACTGTATTGGATTTTAATATAAAAAAAGCCCAAGGGTTATAAATGAAATTACATGCATTTGATTATAATTGCTAAAAAAGATGGCGTCTGGCTATAAAAACGATAACAGTTTTGAAAGATGGCGGAAGACAATTTAACGAAGGTGCAGGTCATTTGACGATGGCGCAAGACATTATGTTATATCCGACTGGGCCTGAATTAGTGGTTCTATACCTATAAGGTGTAACAAATTTAAAGTGAAGTTATTTTTCACTCAATTAAATACCAATATTGTGATATCATTGCAAAATGGTAAAATCTGTTAAATTTGCTCTTTGGTATATAATTTTGATGATACAAAATACCTCATCATGTAAACATAATAATAACCAGGCTTACCATTACAATGAATATTAACATATTGTCTCCAAGAAAGTTATTGTCCCAACACTTGAAAGATGAACATCAGCATGATTGTGAATGCTGTAGAGCATATCTCTACCATAGGCTAAGTTATACTTATTTTTCAGGTGGACCATGTGCAGCTACCAGGCCCTGTCAGAATGGAGGAGTTTGCATTCCCAATGGTTCTACAAAATACACTTGTCAATGTGTTACAGGATTTACTGGTGATGATTGTTCACTCACAGGTGGGTAAATCAGATTCTTCATTGAATAAAACACTCATGAAAATAGACAAAAGCAAATACCTCTTGCAAAAGGCTGCCGATGCTATAATGTTTTCACCTGTCGGTCTTTCATCTTTTAGTTATAGACAGGATAAACACTTCTTTTTTTTGTTAGATCCTCTACAAAATTGATGAAAGTTTCCACTCATCAACAGCTCAGTAATTTATAAAATTTTCTTAAAGGAAAAAATGAAACTTTCATAATTCCAAATCTGACTTATTAAAAGAAGATGTGTTATAAGTCTGGTCCTAACTATGTCAAATAAGTTATGGTTTAATGGATGCGAGAGGAACTATTTTTATGTCATTCCAGTATTTAAATTGACTTTATGTATTACATATACAATTTTTACTGGTCAAATTTATTAGTAAAAACGTAAATTTCATTACAATGTGCATTGTAAAAGATCAAACTACTTTACATTATGAATAAGACGGGTGTCAATTTCTCTAATACGATCCCACTAAGTAGGCTTATTTTTTCATAAAACTTGCTTGTCAGCATTAATCTAAGATTCAAAAGAGAAATTTAGATTATAACATTGATTTCAATTTACTGGTATGCTAATTTTAACAATAACGAACGTATAAAGAACATTATATATATTGAAGTTTAAATTTAATAAATTTATGAAATTATGAAAATTATTCAGTTGTCAAGATGTGTAGAGTAATTTATTTATGTTTTGTAGGAGTGTCAACCATATACAGCTGTACATTTGAAGATGGTTCAGATTGTTTTCTGTCTCAATCCAAGTCTGGTCAAAAGAACTGGATTGTTACATCTGTAAGTTTGTTTTAGAATTCCTTCATTTGATAAATAGTTATCCTGCCTGGAACCCCGCAAAAAAGAACTTTGTCATAAAGTTTCTTTTTAGTTTTTTATTTTTTATTTCAAAAATGTTTACTAATGGGATTTAAAATCTTTTTTGTTTGCCTATTTTCAAAGAAAATATAAGTGGTTTATATGTACATGTATGTCAGATCAAGTATAAATTTGGGTAGCATCACTTTTATTGTTCTTCAGTTATCTACCTTTATAGCATTACTGTGGATTCATTAATTTTCTTTGGATACCAATTTTCGAGGATTTCTTGGGGACAGGGAAACCAGGAATTTAAATGTTCAAAGAATTACAAATTTCCTAAAGGAATGATGTATGCAGACTTTGCCAAAACCACGAAATTAAATATCCACGTATATGCAAGTTTTCTTCAAACCACGAAAATTGGAACCCACGAAAATAAATGAATCCACAGTATATGTTATGTAAGATAGGGCATCATCTGTGTCCATTCCCCATTTATTTTGTTCAAGAACTTAAGAAAAAAATCACTTCTCATGTTGTCAGCAGTTGATGATGACAGTGATGAGTAATAAAACTTAGGATCTTGCAAACTTATACTTTTGTTTATATGTTAAATGCTAGTTCAGATATGATAAGCATAATAAAGTGTGCAACTGTTGTTTACTTTTAAACATAAAAAGTTGTTTCTCATACACATACACAAACTTTGAAAGCCTTAACTGCATGAGATAATGACGCATATTGATTGTTGTGTAGTGTATTATCAATTTTAAGGTGGTACCTAACACTAGAGGGAGATAACTCGTTATATTTAGCCAAACGTTTTAATTACGTTGTCTTGTCAAATGAATATTAAGCTTCTCAATGATCAAAATTAATTTAGGTTTTTGTTATGAACTGTAGTTCAACCTAGATTGTAGATATATATGCTTTCATTGTTTACATACAGAAACCAACACCATCAACAGTTACTGGGCCATCATTTGCTGCTGAAGGATTATTCTTCAGTTATTTAGAGACATCATCGACAAACGAGGGACAAAAAGCCATTTATCAATCAAATGTTGATCTTCAAGGTAATTTTTTTCTTTAATCAAGTAAATATAAATATCTTACACATTGGATATGCAGCATAATTGAACTGATTATTGATAACATCTGCTTCCATAGAAAAAAGTAAAAACAAAAAAATACTGAACTCCAAGGAAAATTAAAAAAAGGAAAGTTCAAAATCAAGTGGCAAAATCAATAGTTCAAACACATCAAACAAATGGATAACAACTGTCATATTCCTGACTTGGTACAGGCATTTTCTTATGTAGAAAATGGTTGATTGAACCTGGTTTTATAGCTAGCTAAACCTCTCACTTGTATGACAGTCACATCAAATTATAGATGAAAAGGTTGTCTCTGTACAGTATGACACTGCTTTATAAATGTATTCTTGTTTACATGATATCTTAGTATACATTGTAATTTTTTTGCAAATCACTATAATTATCAATAAAACAATCTGTATAATGAACAGAAAATAACTTTCTTTACTTTGAAAAAAATCTTATGAATAAAGAGAAACATTTTCCTTTTCATCAAATCATTTTGATTTTATATATACATATTTGGTATAAAGAAGCATTTTAAAGATGATATATTGACATTAATTATTTTACAATTATTATTTAGCCACTGACAGATGTATGATATTCAGCTATCATATGTTTGGATTATCTGTAGCCAGTCTAGCAGTAAAAGTAAAGGGCGATAAGATGGAAGAAACAGTTAAATGGATCAAATATTACTCACATGGTAACAGGTGGCACCAAGCTGGAGTATATATTCCTGCCATGGCTGGTCTTGAGGTAGAATATAACTAACAATAATGTATGAATATATAAAATGTGATGTTATTTTCATTGAGACAGCAATGCAGCAACACAAATAAATCAAAAGAAACGATTTAAAAGGTCAGAATATGGTCTGTAACAATAAACAGTGACATGCTGGAGATAACACATGTTTAATCTTTTAGAACACTGTTATTAGTGAGCGTTAAGCTAGTTATGTATATTGCAAAGAGTTAACCGTATAGTTATGTCCTTATGAGGTCAAGTAGGTCAAAATTTGAGTTTTTCCCAAAATAAGAATTGGTGCTCCAAGTTCAGCATGAGGAGAGGATGAATCAAAAGAATATACATATAATATAACCCAAAGGTAGAGACTTCAGAGCAATAACTATGTCTTTTTATGCTTTGATAAAAGTGGTAACTGTAGTTCATACCACACATGGATAAAACATCTATGTATTCTACTAATAATATTTTCACCAAATTTGATGTTCATTTAATTTATATTTATACATATAGATATACATAGAAGCTTCTAGTGGTGGTGATTATATGGGAGACATTGCCATAGATGACGTACTACTTAGACCTGGACTTTGTCGTAAGTATTTTAGTATTTTGTATAAATTTCAAGATTGTGATAGTTTTATAATAAGAATAGATTGACATGATCCATTTTACAATGTGATCATACTGATGAAGGATGTCTGTTATCTGATCCATTGCCCCGTAAGATTAATCGTTGACTATTATTCAGTCATTTTATATATATAAATATACATTTCAGCCACTGAAAGCTTTATTATGAAGTCTAGGTGGACATGTAGTTCAGTGCGCTGGATACAGTGCAGGCGATTTGGTGTCACAATTTCTCAATAGTGTGGGTTCGAACCCGGCTGGGAAGAACTAAAAATTTAGAAAAATTAACATTAATGCACTTTAGAGTAAGAATAATGTGTTTGAGAAGTCATGTCACCATGAGAACAGCCTTTCTTGTTATTGTTTGATCAAGTTTACTAGCATTTTGTCCTTCCATTATTTCAGTATGTGATTCCAGTCCATGTATGTTTGGTGGAACCTGTATCCCTGTTGACAACTCCACTTATCAGTGTTCATGTGCAGCTGGATTTAGTGGAGAAAATTGTCAAATTGTTGGTAAGATATTACTCATGCTAATGCAAGTGAAATGGTAATTATTTCACTTCTTTGTTTGAAAACGGATACCTTTAAAATTCCTTTTATCAGTTAATTAAAAATGTTTGTGCACTTTTATGCCATTGTTATATTTAAAGATTACAACTGTTGTTCTAATAATATATGTTTAAGTTCCAAAAAGATTTTTTTTTTTTCATAAATAGCTAACTTTTGCTGTATATGAATGTACCTTTGTTCATCACTTTTCCTCATAACTTTGTTTTATTATTTGTAGATACTGCAGCTTTGATTTGTTCATTTGAGAATACATTTTGTTCTTTCCTGGAGCAAGACCAGACCAATGATACAATAGACTGGAAATTAAATGATGTAAGTTTCTTTAGTTTCAACTGGTTGTATGTAATTTTTAGTTTCACTTGTTTAATTTGTATGTATATTTATTTTCACCTGATAGATTTCAATATATTAATTCACCTGTTCATATTTTATGTATATTCAGCTTCACTTGGACAATTTATACATATATGATATTCAGCATTTTTATAAAACTGTTAGGATACTTTTTGATTTTTTTTGTATGAATATAAATTTAATGGATTGACTTTATAATGTGTGGAAAAGCTAATGGAAAAAGAGATTGTTTTATTATGAATATATACTCTTAGATACAATGAGTTGAATAATACCTCCTGTATATAATTAAAGGGACACACATCAACATCAGGGACAGGACCTTCTAGTGCGGCAGCAGGGACATACTATCTGTACATAGAGGGGAAGGGTAACACAGACTCTACTGCCAGACTGAACTCACTACAACTTTCAGGTATTACAAACAATTAAAATATACCCAATTGATTGGTTTAAATTCATGAAGAAAGAGCTTAACTGAACGGTTTAAATTAAAGTTATGAAGTTTTTTTTAAGTTTGAGGAAAGAGCCTTTTATATAAGTTTACCATATGATAAATATCTTTAATTGCATGTTTCCAGGGGTAAGTAATTAACCTGTATGAATAACCTTTATCATTTTATCATTAATAACTGATTTTAGAAACCGAGCACTGTATGAAATTCTCCTACTATATGTATGGTGTGAATACTGGTTCCCTGAATGTGATAACAGATGGTGGAGTAGGGGAGATAACTCAGTGGACAAGATCTGGAGATCAAGGTCAAAATTGGCATCAAGTTGAAATTGATTTAAACTTTACTACAACATCTAGGGTAGGTCTGGTATATTAATGCATAATTTAAGATTTAACTAGATTTCCAATGAAAAATATCAGTCATTAATTTGGTGATGTTCGGAGGGTAGGCTTGCTTCTGCATTACAGTGTCCGTGCAATAACTTGAAAATGCTTTGTTGAGTTGTATACCTGTAAATAACAAAAAGTGATACTTAGAGTGTTGTCCATCAATAACTAAAAATGTTTTGAAAAAATCTTTTTAAATTTAGGTATGTTGTTTCCTGTGACTGAATGAAGGTCAAGTTGGATATTGCTCTTATTATAGTTGTTGAGTTGTAGACCTTTCAGTAAGGAAAAGTGATGCTGTAGTGTAATAAATTGAAAGCACTTTGATGAAATCTCTTCATATTGAAAAAGAAGTTTAGATTAACAAATGTAGCAGTCATGGTATCAAGTTATCATTCCTTCAAGTATTTTTTCAATTAATTTTTTAACACAAATTATTTTTTAATAGTTGACTTATATTTATAAAAGTGCACAAATGTCATCTGATTTCTTGCAGATAATAATAGAGGGAATTGTGGGAAGTGGAGACAAGTCTGACATTGCTGTAGATTTTATTTCAATATCACCTTTGACTTGTGGTAAGTATTTAGGTCAAGTTTATGAAGTAGATAAAAAATCAAAACAAACAAAACTTAAAATGTTTTTTTTCTTCAAAGTGAGAAAGAATTACACTAGTAATTGTTGGGGCCTTTATTTAGTTGTAATCTGAAAAAACTCTTTTGAGAATAGGATAGCAATGCTAGTGACTATTTGTCAATTATTGCATATATATGTATGGCAACATTGTCTTTTGATATTTTATGGATTTCTTTCCTTGATATCATATTGTATGTTCCTTGTGTATTATTAGGACTAAGAATTTTTCCCTCTAAATAAAATAAGTTAAATCATTTTCTCAATTCAATGTGTATTTTGAAAATTCATAATATCTAATTGTGTGAAATCTAAACTGAACAAAACTTTCAGAGAGAGACCAATGCAACACATTAAGTAAAAATATAAAAAAGTCTTTAATATATTTTATACATTTGGAATTCATTATGCCTCATTCTAAACAAAAATATTATTTTTTATACCCCAGCTTTAAAAAGGGGGGGGGGGGTAATACTGTCTTACCTCTGTCTGTCCTTCCGTTAGTTAGTCTGTCTGTCCCATGAATATTTTTTGTCGCATTTTTCTCAGGAACTACAATACAAGGATTTCTGAAATTTGGTTTCAGGGTTTATCTAAGTCAGCCATACCGTGTGAAGGGTTTTCAGATTGATCATTTGACAACTTCCTGTTTTTTTACCGAACACTTGTATGATTTTACACATGAAAGCCAAGTTGAAAATTTTCGTCACATTTTTCTCAGGAACTACAATACAAGGATTTCTGAAATTTGGTTTCAGGATTTATATAAGTCAGCTATACCGTGTGATGCGTTTTCAGATTCATCAATTGACAACTTCCTGTTAACCGAACACTTGCATATTTTTACACTATTAATATTATCCACTTGCCGCGGGGGTATCATCAGTGAGCAGTAGCTCTCAGTTTCACTTGTTTTATAATTTTTTATATATTTTAGATCAGAACTCATCTTTTTGTTCTCCAAATCCATGTCAGAATTCAGGAATATGTACGGAAACAGCCCTGTCTTTCACTTGTAGTTGTAAGCAAGAGTTTACAGGAAACATTTGTGAATTGGATGGTAAGTTGATATAAACATTTAACTTGGGTAATAAGTATGAAATGGTTGAACATTATAATTCAAAGTCAAACTGTCTGATGTAAGAGTCACCTTAGTGCACAAGTTACATCATGTATTTCTCTTTCTTACTATACTTTGTTTTGCCAACCAGGTATGTTAATTTTCGAAATCCAACTACATCAAAGATACTTGAAAAACAATTTGAATAATGGAGAAAATCTTTTTAATATTACTTTAATAAATTAATTTGAAATTTTAACATTTAATTCATCTTATTGTTCCCAATAGCTGCAGTCCTTTTGTACCATTTAAGATTTGCATCAAATCAGTGATTTTCTTTTCAATGATATCTGGATTCATGACGATAGTTTATTGAAATTAATGTTTTTCATTCTTAATGTTCTTAAACTGGGGGTTCATGATATGTGCATTTTTCATAAAGACGACTTCTATATTAATAAAACTTTTTTGTAGTGGTGAATGGTAACTGGGGATCTTGGACAGATGGTTTATGTTCTGTAACATGTGGTGATGGACAAATAACTAGGACTCGTACATGTGATAATCCACAACCAGCCAATGGTGGAGCTTCTTGTGCAGGATCAGCCAATGAAATTCAAGTTTGCAATGAAGGGGCATGTCCTCCAGTCAATGGTAACTGGGGATCTTGGTCTGATTTTACTTCCTGTTCAGTGAGTTGTAGCGGAGGAACACAGGCCAGGATAAGGTCATGTGATGATCCTGTTCCAGAGTCGGGAGGAATATACTGTATGGGGTCATCTACAGAATCACAGTCCTGCAATGATGAAAAATGTCCAGGTAAGGATCATTGTTGATTTTGTTTAAAAAAATCTGTAACATTAGATGAAGCCAATAATATTTAATATCTATTCATAATTTAAAGAAAAAATAACATGTTGCCAGTAAACTTGATTTGCGACCGTCAAATCGCCTATTAGAAACTATTACAAAATAATATATTTTCATAAAATAATTGTATTAGCATAGATCACTCACCTGCTCAAGATAACCTGTTTTCGGAACATACACAAACTTATACATAATGTGACTCATGACTTTATAGAGAAAAATAATAATTATTGATATCAAACATTTTGATATAAAAAGTCCATTACCAATTACTTAACTCTCAGAATCAACTCTTTGTCTAAATAATGCATGAATCTTTAGGAGTTTAGAAGTAAGTTATTATTTTTCAGATGATGAAACGTTTACTTGTACATTTGAGGCCAGCGATAGTTCTTGTTTTCTGACTGATGAGAAAAATCTATCAAGAGATATATTTGATTGGACTACAAACTCAGTAAGTTTCTTTTTTGTACCAAATAGATTTTACTTTGCTTTCTAAAAATATCTTTTATATAATGCTACTCAGCATTGAATTTTGACATTGGTCATTTGTCATTTATGGTAGTTTATCATTTTATGATTTGATTTGATTGCTTGGTGTTTAATGCCACGTACGGGATTTGAACTCACAACCTCAATGTTGACTGACTTGTGGTACAGTAGTTCAACTACTTAGACCATTTTGCCAAAGAGTTCCCTTCATTTAATGTCAGCAAAATAACTCTGACACAAGAAAGTGTTGGGTTTTTTTGTTGTTTTTTTTTAAATATTTAGGCTGCAAGCCTCACTGAAGAGACAATAATAGTTGAAATACCATCTAATGCAGAAAAATTATTACTTTTTATTTGATCTGGTTAAACAAGGTACAACATTGTCATTTTTTTCTTAAACAGCTATTTTCTTGATACATTTATAGGGTCCCACTAAGATAAAGAAGACTGGACCCTCATTTGCAGCCAGTGGAACATTTTACAAATACATAGAAACTTTGAAACCCAGGAAGAAAGGACAGAATGCAAGGCTTGTCAATTCACAGAGTCTTAAAGGTATTTTTTTAATGAATGGCCAATGCAGATAAAGTATATATGTGGATCTTTATAGTCCTTGCTATTTTTTATTATGCCCCATTTAACTCCACTGTATTGATGTAATTACTAAATCAGTCTATCAATCTGTATACTGTGGATTCATTAATATTCGTTGGATACCAATTTTCGTGGATTTCGTGGATACCGAAGAACCACGAATTTAAATGTTCAACGAATTACAAATTTTCTTAAGGAATGTATGCAGACGTTACAAAAACCATGAATTTAAGTATCCACGAATATGCAAGTTTTCCTCAAACCACGAAAAATTGGTACCCACGAAAATAAATTAATCCAAAGTAGTTATATTATAGCCATTACCATACTAAAGGTCAACTGTTTTATTTTGAATTGCTATAAAAATGTCCAAACTAAGCTCATTTATAGTTTTTCTTTTGATAAGTTTCTATATTCATAAGAATCACACATTATGTGAATAAAAACATTTCATATTCAGTAAAATATTTGTGAAATTGCAATATGTTTGTAGGAAGTTTCCATGGGGGAGATAATTGTATTTTGGTTTCAAAAAGTCTTTATTCAAAAGAATAGTATTTAAAGTTATCTCCCCAAAGAAACTTATCAATAACATATTGTTATTTCACACATATTTTACTGAATATTTGATGTATTATTTTAAGGGATATATGATTCTTATAAATATAAAATCCTTTTCGAAAGAAAAACGATATATAAGCTTAGTTTGGACATTTTTATAGCAATTCAAAATAAAACAGTCGACCTTTAGTATGGTAAAGGCTATAATATAACTATACAGATTGATAGACTGATTTAGTAATTACATTATTACAGCAGAGTTAAAGTCCTATAGGATTGTAAGTATGATTTATTTTTTCACCTTGCTCTTTCACATTTTGACTGAAAAATTTGTTCAAATTTGTGACCAGTTGAACAATTTGGTTTAATAAAACAAATTGCAATTTGGTCAAAATTTTGAATGAGTTGCAATTGGTGGAGAGCAACACTAACAGTCAAGTCATACACCTTATCGCTATTTATCCGCCATTGCTGGATTTCACACAGGTTCCCGTAAAATGTTGACGTCATAAAACAAAATATCTGACGCCACAATGGAAAAGTGATTGTTGTTGACGTCAAAAGTTCAAGCGGCAGGGTCAGCCGGGATTAGCGATAAGGTGTATTGTAATATTTAAACATCCACAATAGAAAATTAAAGAGAATGGGACATCCATCCATAACACAAAATCAGTACATGCACATCAAGTAACACACTAAAAGCAAACGAACAGCACTTTTAATTCTATGGATTTTTTGGGGGCCTTGGTGGCTGAGTGGTCTAAGTAGTTACTACTGTAATTTCTAGCCACTCAACACTGAGGTTGTGAGTTCCAACACCTCTCATGCAGGTGCACTGCACTCCAATCTAAATTGACTAGGATTTTAAGTCAAAGGTCGGTGGTTTTCCTTGAGCACTCTGGCTTCCTCCACCAATAAAAACTGACCACTACCAAATAGCCTAAATGCTGTGCTTGAAAGTGGCGTTTAAACACCAAAAATCAAATCAAATCTATTAATTTTGTAAGATGTAGCAAGCTTGTTTTTACCTCTAACAAATATTTTTGTTCTCCATTTTATCTTAGTTAATTGTTTATTTTCAGCTCTGAGTAGATGTCTCAGCTTTTCGTACAACATGAATGGTCCCCAGATAGGATCTCTGAATGTTCTTAGCATAGATTCTAGTGCACAGGAAACAATTTTATGGAGTAGAAATGGAAACAAGGGAAACGTGTGGAGGCAAGGAAGTGTTAATGTTAATACTTCACCAGATATGCAGGTAATTTATTGAAATCCGTTGAAAAAAAACATACTAAGTAGGAATCAGAAACCATAAATCAAATAAACTGGCAATAGTTTGACTGAAAGTAAAAACATAATAAGACCATGATTTGTGAATGGTATTTGGTAAGCAGTTGTTCTAGTAATGGCTGTTTTCATTTCCACGAAGATTGTTTGGCCCAGCATCCTCAGTCATTGATTATCAACTTGGAGTATTTACATTTTTATTAAAGTATTGCTGTTTAAATTTAAATATTTGCCTTACACTTTCAAAATTATACTCAAATGAGACATATCTTTGTGTAAACTATTTATTTTTTACTATAAATTTTAAAGTACATTTTGCTATTGTTTTGTTCCGTTTTACAGCTCGCAATTGAAGGTGTAGTAGGTGGAAAAAAAGGACACATTGCTGTGGATAATATTTTACTGAAACCTGAGGAATGTCGTATGTATTGTTGTTACTTTAGGTTTAAATGACATCTGAATGTTACCTTTGGTTAATTATTTGTAAGCATAGTCCCAACTGGCCAAATGAGCTATTACAATTAACTTTATTTTAATTATAGGTCAAACAAGGTCATTTTTTTTGTTGATATCATGGAAGCATAATCACCTTGAGAGAAGGAAGTTGAGGATTCAATCCGTGGCTGAGTGAAGTCAATAACTAAAGCATGTTTTTTACTGCTTTTCTGCTAAGCATGCAGCATTCAGTAGTAACCTCAAAGATCTGTTGGCTTAGAGTCAGAATAATCTAATAATAATTTTTATAGGATGAAATATCTTCTTTTTGAATTTTCTTGTGAACCAGACTCAGCATGTTTGTTCAGTAGAGAGCATGGTTCCTGTCTCTCTAACATATTCTCATACCAAACATTAATATTTGCATGTAATATTTTACCAATCAATCCATCCATCATTTTATGGCCCCATCAAAGATTCTATATACTGACACTACAGCTTTATATTTAAATGAAAATTTTTTTTTTTATTTTTCTTAATTACAAAATGGTGTAATGGTTACAAAAATAATAAACAGAATGCTTTTTTGAAACTTTAAAGACACTTTTAAGACGAGTAAAATGTGGATAAGAAATATAGGATGGTTAGATATACTACTAACCTGTGTTAACTACTAAATAGTATCCTTTTGTTTTAGCACCCTGTGATGTTGAACCCTGTCAGAATGGAGGAGTTTGTTCTGTGACAGGGGATACGTACACATGTACCTGTCCTGCAGGATTTGGTGGTCCTAACTGTCAGTATATAGGTATGTATATCTACATAGTGTTATGATTGGTGATTCTTACACATGTACCTGTCCTACAGGATTTGGTGGTCCTAACTGTCAGTATATAGGTATGTATATCTACATAGTGTTATGATTGGTGATTCTTACACATGTACCTGTCCTGCAGGATTTGGTGGTCCTAATTGTCAGTATATAGGTATGTATATGTACAGAGAATTATGATTGGTGATTCTTACACATGTACCTGTCCTGCAGGATTTGGTGGTCCTAATTGTCAGTATATAGGTATGTATATCTTCATAGTGTTATGATTGATGATTCTTACACATGTACCTGTCCTACAGGATTTGGTGGTCCTAATTGTCAGTATATAGGTATGTATATGTACAGAGAATTATGATTGGTGATTCTTACACATGTACCTGTCCTGCAGGATTTGGTGGTCCTAATTGTCAGTATATAGGTATGTATATCTTCATAGTGTTATGATTGATGATTCTTACACATGTACCTGTCCTGCAGGATTTGGTGGTCCTAATTATCAGTATATAGGTATGTATATGTACAGAGAATTATGATTGGTGATTCTTACACATGTACCTGTCATACAGGATTTGGTGGTCCTAACTGTCAGTATATAGGTATGTATATCTACATAGTGTTATGATTGGTGATTCTTACACATGTACCTGTCCTACAGGATATGGTGGTCCTAATTGTCAGTATATAGGTATGTATATCTTCATAGTGTTATGATTGGTGATTCTTACACATGTACCTGTCCTACAGGATTTGGTGGTCCTAATTGTCAGTATATAGGTATGTATATCTTCATAGTGTTATGATTGGTGATTCTTACACATGTACCTGTCCTACAGGATTTGGTGGTCCTAATTGTCAGTATATAGGTATGTATATTAACATAGTGTTATGATTGGTGATTCTTACACATGTACCTGTCCTACAGGATTTGGTGGTCCTAATTGTCAGTATATAGGTATGTATATCTTCATAGTGTTATGATTGGTGATTCTTACACATGTACCTGTCCTACAGGATTTGGTGGTCCTAATTGTCAGTATATAGGTATGTATATCTTCATAGTGTTATGATTGGTGATTCTTACACATGTACCTGTCCTACAGGATTTGGTGGTCCTAATTGTCAGTATATAGGTATGTATATCTACATAGTGTTATGATTGGTGATTCTTACACATGTACCTGTCCTACAGGATATGGTGTCCTAATTGTCAGTATATAGGTATGTATATCTTCATAGTGTTATGATTGGTGATTCTTACACATGAACCTGTCCTGCAGGATTTGGTGGTCCTAATTGTCAGTATATAGGTATGTATATCTACATAGTGTTTTGATTGGTGATTCTTACACATGTACCTGTCCTGCAGGATATGGTGGTCCTAATTGTCAGTATATAGGTATGTATATGTACAGAGAATTATGATTGGTGATTCTTACACATGTACCTGTCCTGCAGGATTTGGTGGTCCTAATTGTCAGTATATAGGTATGTATATCTACATATTGTTATGATTGGTGATTCTTACACATGAACCTGTCCTGCAGGATTTGGTGGTCCTAATTGTCAGTATATAGGTATGTATATCTACATAGTGTTTTGATTGGTGATTCTTACACATGTACCTGTCCTGCAGGATATGGTGGTCCTAACTGTCAGTATATAGGTATGTATATCTTCATAGTGTTATGATTGGTGATTCTTACACATGTACCTGTCCTGCAGGATATGGTGGTCCTAACTGTCAGTATATAGGTATGTATATCTTCATAGTGTTATGATTGGTGATTCTTACACATGTACCTGTCCTACAGGATATGGTGGTCCTAATTGTCAGTATATAGGTATGTATATCTTCATAGTGTTATGATTGGTGATTCTTACACATGTACCTGTCCTGCAGGATTTGGTGGTCCTAACTGTCAGTATATAGGTATGTATATCTACATAGTGTTATGATTGGTGATTCTTACACATGTACCTGTCCTGCAGGATTTGGTGGTCCTAACTGTCAGTATATAGGTATGTATATTAACATAGTGTTATGATTGGTGATTCTTACACATGTACCTGTCCTACAGGATTTGGTGGTCCTAATTGTCAGTATATAGGTATGTATATCTACATAGTGTTATGATTGGTGATTCTTACACATGTACCTGTCCTGCAGGATTTGGTGGTCCTAACTGTCAGTATATAGGTATGTATATTAACATAGTGTTATGATTGGTGATTCTTACACATGTACCTGTCCTACAGGATTTGGTGGTCCTAATTGTCAGTATATAGGTATGTATATCTACATAGTGTTATGATTGGTGATTCTTACACATGTACCTGTCCTGCAGGATTTGGTGGTCCTAACTGTCAGTATATAGGTATGTATATCTACATAGTGTTATGATTGGTGATTCTTACACATGTACCTGTCCTGCAGGATTTGGTGGTCCTAACTGTCAGTATATAGGTATGTATATTAACATAGTGTTATGATTGGTGATTCTTACACATGTACCTGTCCTACAGGATATGGTGGTCCTAATTGTCAGTATATAGGTATGTATATCTTCATAGTGTTATGATTGGTGATTCTTACACATGTACCTGTCCTACAGGATATGGTGGTCCTAATTGTCAGTATATAGGTATGTATATCTTCATAGTGTTATGATTGGTGATTCTTACACATGTACCTGTCCTGCAGGATTTGGTGGTCCTAACTGTCAGTATATAGGTATGTATATGTACATAGTGTTATGATTGGTGATTCTTACACATGTACCTGTCCTACAGGATATGGTGGTCCTAACTGTCAGTATATAGGTATGTATATGTACAGAGAATTATGATTGGTGATTCTTACACATGTACCTGTCCTGCAGGATTTGGTGGTCCTAACTGTCAGTATATAGGTATGTATATCTACATAGTGTTATGATTGGTGATTCTTACACATGTACCTGTCCTGCAGGATTTGGTGGTCCTAACTGTCAGTATATAGGTATGTATATTAACATAGTGTTATGATTGGTGATTCTTACACATGTACCTGTCCTGCAGGATTTGGTGGTCCTAACTGTCAGTATATAGGTATGTATATTAACATAGTGTTATGATTGGTGATTCTTACACATGTACCTGTCCTACAGGATTTGGTGGTCCTAATTGTCAGTATATAGGTATGTATATCTACATAGTGTTATGATTGGTGATTCTTACACATGTACCTGTCCTACAGGATATGGTGGTCCTAATTGTCAGTATATAGGTATGTATATCTTCATAGTGTTATGATTGGTGATTCTTACACATGTACCTGTCCTGCAGGATTTGGTGGTCCTAACTGTCAGTATATAGGTATGTATATGTACAGAGAATTATGATTGGTGATTCTTACACATGTACCTGTCCTGCAGGATTTGGTGGTCCTAACTGTCAGTATATAGGTATGTATATCTTCATAGTGTTATGATAGGTGATTCTTACACATGTACCTGTCCTGCAGGATATGGTGGTCCTTACTGTCAGTATATAGGTATGTATATCTACATAGTGTTATGATTGGTGATTCTTACACATGTACCTGTCCTGCAGGATTTGGTGGTCCTAACTGTCAGTATATAGGTATGTATATGTACAGAGAATTATGATTGGTGATTCTTAACAGTAATGACCCTATAGTATTTTGTTGATACTGACTTTCAGAGTACAGGTGTGTATCTACACAAAGCTTTGTGACAAGATATTCTTAACGGTATTACTTTCATTAAGTATTTGTTAAAAAGGGGGGGGGAGAAAAAAAGTATTTGGTAAAACTTACTGTCATTATATAGGAGTTTATCTTCACAGAGCTCTGTGACAAGATAGTCTTTCTTACCTGTGTGACTATCCTTTAGAATGTAGTGATACGGACTGCCAATACCTATTAGAGCTTTGTGACATGATATTTTTAACTGTTTGGGTGGATTTGTTAAAATTGGAATGATAAATGTTATAAATCATTTTCCATTCATTGTTATTGTTATTGATATGAGAAGACTTTTCATTTTGTTTTAGATGCTGAAGGATATTGCTCCTTTCAGATGTCTGATCCAGATTGTTTCCTCATACAAGATGTTACAGATAATTTTGATTGGTCAAGAGATAGTGTAAGTTAACTTGTTTACTTAATGCCATCTTTTTGCCCCACCTACGAAAAAAGTACACATGTGCCCTATGATATGATCTTTCTAATTTTAATGCAAAAATAGTGTTTTTACCCCAAGTTCAAGGCTCACTGAACATAGAAAATGATAGTGCAAATTGGTCAAGGTAGTTTTTGATGAAGTTGAAGTCCAATCAACTTGAAACTTAGTATACATGTTCCCTGTGATATGATCTTTCTAATTTGAATGCCAAATTAGAGTTTTTACCCCAATTTCACGGTCCACTAAACACAGAAAATGATAGTGCAAGTGGGGCATCCGTGTACTATGGACACATTCTTGTTTTGATAAATCATTTCATAGAAATTGATCCAATATCCACCCATTTAGGTGCAAATCATATCTCTGGCCTTACATTGATACTGTGCTATGTACGCAATGTTTCAGGTTATTTCGGAAATGTTTTTATTCCAGGGAAACCTTCATCAGAGACCACCCCTATTGTTTTTGTTTTGATTTGTTTTGATTTTTTGATTTTTGATTTTTAGTTTATTTCTTTTTTATTTCTTTTTTATTACTATTTTACTTTAATTTTTTTTAATTCTAAATATTTTAAACATTTTCTGAATTGTGTTTCTGTTTCTTTTGAACCCTATTGATAGGTTTTTATGGAACTTAGCACCTATTGTAGAATCCGTTTTGATAAGATGCCAGTATTTCCTGAATACTTTTTGAAGTTTTTCTGCTTGAGGATGATAATTTGTAATGAATGATACATTGTATTTATTTTCAACTTTGTTCTTTTTCTTTAATTTAATTTGTCTGTCTTGGAATTTGATTTTTGATAGAATTTGTTCTACCAATTTCCGTTTATATCCTCTTACTAACAGTTTTTCAATAAAGAGATTTTTTCTGGTTTGAAATTCACTTTCATTGTTGGTGTTTCTAAGTATACGAATGCCTTCGCCTTTAATAAAAGATTTAAAGTTTGAGATGGGATGGTTTGAGTTTTTGTGATATTGGAATTTTTCAGTTTTCTTTGTAAAACATTTCAGGTCTAAAACACCAGTATTTTTGAAGCGTTCGCCCTTGAAGATTTCTAGGTCTAGAAATTTTATGGACTGTTTATTGCATTCGTAAGTGAACTTTAGCAGGTCATGTTGTTTATTTGCATTTTCAAACATAAAGTCAATTTCAGACTCTTTTGCTTTCACCATTAGAAGTCCATCATCTCTCATTCTTTTATGAAAAATTATTTTTTCAGAGATTGGAGAGTTTTTTAGGATTGAATTTATGTGATTGTAAATAGCAATGTCACATATTTCAGGGGAAGCTGTTGCTCCCATTGATGCTCCAATGATTTGTCGATATGAATTTCCATGAAAGGTAAATTCATTATTGGAAAGGATGAGTTTTGTTATTTCAATCAAAAAATTGTTGGTAGGTTTTGTTACAGAATATTCAATTGTGTCATGTTCATCAAGCGCTTTTTGTAATGCTTCTGTGATTTCTTCAAATCTGAGATTGGTATATATAGTGATGTTATATCATATGTAACAAGTAGTACATTATTATCAAATGTACAGTTTTCAATATTTCTGATTAAGTCACCTGTATCAGATATGTATGTTTTTTGTGTTTTCACTAAGGGAAGCAAGAAATAATCTAAGTATCTCCCTAACCTTTCAAGTGGTCCATTACACTGTGATATTATTGGTCTACCAGGGACATTTATAGTTTTTATTTGATTGTTCTCGTTTTCAATGTTTTGTAAAACTTCACGGTCTAGTTTGTGAATTTTAGGGAGGAAGTATGCAAAAGGTGTTTTTATATAATTTTGTTCATTTTTAATGTATTTGAAAGATATTTCATCAATACAGTTTTCTTCTTTCATTTTGTAGATTATTTCATATACCTTTTTCTAAGTGTTTTTAAGATTTATATCTTGGATTTGTTCATAATGTATGTTATCATTCAATTGTTTTTCACCTTCTTCTAGGTAGTCAGAAAGATTTTGAATGACTGTTACATTGTTTTTATCTGCTTTATGAATGATTATATTTTCATCGTGTTTTAGATTTTTCAGACAATTCCTTTCTTGTAGTGAAAGGTTAAATTCAGTTTTAGGGACATATTTAGATAATTCCATTTTCGTATAGAAAATATATTTTTCAATAGGGTTGTCGGCAAATGTCGGCACCGAAAATTTTGATTTCTCCTTGAAAGGATGAATTTTACTGTGTATATTTCGATTTTCAAGGAAAAAGTATGAGAGTCTCAAATTTCTTTCCGTTTTTTTAAAATCTTTCATTATTTGTTTTGTGGATGTTTTTGTTGTTGGAACAAAGTTTAGTCCTTTAGCAAGAACTAATGTTTCTGGATGTGATAATGTTTTAGAGGATAGGTTCAGCACAAATTGTTTTGCAATTTTAAGCTTGATTTCTTTTTTATGTAGTTTTATTTTATTTTTAACTGCTTTGAATTTTTCAATGTTTTTATACTTTTTCTTGTTTTTATTAAGTCTTCTATGTTTTCCCATGCTTTTATTTTTGCATTGGTAATAATTTTATTTTGTAGTATTTCATATACATAAATATGATTCTGTATCACTATTCTCATTGGATGTTTTTAATTGTGTAATGACCACAACACAAGGGGTGTGTCCTTCTTCATTATTGTTTGGTCAGTATCTATAATTGCTATCTAGATCAATCGTGGATACGCAGTAGGCAATAAATAAACAAACCTAGGGATAAAATATTCCCAGGTTTATTGATTTACTGTCATTAATTTGCAATATATCAACAATCCAAGTAAAAGCAAAGGTAGAGTTTAGGTATTTCAGTAACCATTTGATAAAAGACAAAAGTTTGATATAGATTCTATATGGTTTAAATAATTTCATAGAAATTGATCCAATATCCACCCATTTAGGTGCGAATCATATCTCTGGCCTAATTTTCATAGAAATTGATCCAATATCCACCCATTTAGGTGCGAATCATATCTCTGGCCTATCCATATGGATTAAAACGAACAGTAATTACAAATTTCATAATTATTTCATGTGAGATAAATCTGTAATTATTACTAATTAAACCATATCGAATCTATATCAAACTTTTGTCTTTTATCAAATGGTTACTGAAATACATAAACTCTACTTTTGCTTTTACTTGGATTGTTGATATATTGCAAATTAATGACAGTAAATCAATAAATAATATTTTATCCCTAGGTTTGTTTATTTATTGCCTACTGCGTTTCATAGAAATTGATCCAATATCCACCCATTTAGGTGCGAATCATATCTCTGGCCTAATTTCATAGAAATTGATCCAATATCCACCCATTTAGGTGCGAATCATATCTCTTGTTATTGATCTAAAGCATACTTGTAGAAATTCATAAACTCTTAATAAAGTAGATACAAAAACAGTATATGGAAAACTTATAAAACAACATTTCTTTTATTTCAAAATATTACTGACTTCAAAAGAATGAATTAAAAAACACAGCTTGCATTTATGAATACTTGAAATTTTTATCAACTTTAAACTTTGAACTTTAAAGATGCTTTTCCCGTTTGAATGGTTTTACACTAGTAATTTTGGAGCCCTTTATAGCTTGTTGTTTAGTGTGAGCCAAGGCTCTGTGTTGAAGGCCGTACTTTAACCTATAATGGTTTACTTTTTAAATTGTTATTTGGATGGAGAGTTGTCTCATTGGCACTCACACCACATCTTCCTATATCTATTTAAACATATCCTAGTGTTATCGGTTCTCTATAGTGTAACAAACTTTTGCTCTGTAGGGCCAGTTCTTCAAATAAATGTGGTTAAAGCTGATTGTGTTAATTTAGTAGATACTTTTATTCATTTCCTGTTATCCTCACAATTTTCTCTTGCGTTATTCAAGAAAAGTCAAAACATCTGTTGTGCTCAGTTTTGACATTGTGTGCAGTACGTCATCAGTTCTCGATAGTTGTGAAAAGTATAGTATGGTAAGTGAGTTTGATATGAATAGAAGATTTTGAATGACGCAAATTGAAGACAAGTATCATTTGTCTCTAGAGAACATGTTTTTTATTATGAATTTTAGCTTTATCTATCAATTAAGGCATCTTTAACTGATATCCTAGGAATTATCACACAAGGACAAAAATATGCATTTGATTGGTTAAATATTTCTCAGTGTGTTTGAATTTGTTTGATAGCCTTTTGGTCATGACTGTTTGTCTCTAATATTTAATTAACTGTGCATTTGTATTCAGATATCGCAGATCAAATTTATTCGTTCTTTGTGTAATCATACGTTTTTTGATTGAGTTAAGTCTGCTAATTGATATTTTATCGTATGTTTTTATATGTTGTGATGTTATGCTATTGTTTCAGAAAAAGGGAGAAGGTTTGGGCCCATTAAAACGTTTAATCCCGCTGCAAATGTTTGCACCTGTCCTAAGTCAGGAATCTGATGTACAGTAGTTGTCGTTTGTTTATGTAATATATACGTGTTTCTCGTTTCTCGTTTTGTTTATATAGATTAGACCGTTGGTTTTCCCGTTTGAATGGTTTTACACTAGTAATTTTGGGGCCCTTTATAGCTTGTTGTTCGGTGTGAGCCAAGGCTCCGTGTTGAAGGCCGTACTTTAACCTATAATGGTTTAATTTTTAAATTGTTATTTGGATGGAGAGTTGTCTCATTGGCACTCACACCACATCTTCCTATATCTATTGAATATTAATTTTATATGAATTCAAATTATTGAACAAATCCTAATATGTTATAAGATGTTGTCACTACTGTTATTAATATTTTTCTGTCACAGTAACAATATTTAAGGGCATTACTTTTCTGATAATTGAATTGAATTAAATTTTATAGTTGATAAGATATGGCCCAAACTGTGTTCCATAGATTTTTTTTCCCATAGCGACGTCACACCACATCTTACAATTGTGTATTACGTATGTGGACTTGACCTTCTTTTCGAGCTCAGTTTTTTTAACATTTAAAAACGTTCTATTTATGAAATGAGGGGATGCAGTATTTGGGAATAAGGGAAAAGAGGCTAAAATTTGAAAATATTAAATCGTCAAATAGAAAACATTTGCGAATTCGCAAACTTCTTTTATTTTACCCATGCGCATTGCTTGAGAACTGATTACTACATGATACAATTTAGAATTTGCTGGTCTTCAATTGCTATGTGTAAATTGAAGCAACAAAGTTGTTTATTTAAATTAAAGCTAAAAATGTTCAACTCACCTGGATTAATTTAATGTACATTTTTACATATTTACATTTCAGAGTACTAGAACTAAGAATACAGGTCCACTCTCCTTTTTAGCAGGGAAATATTACTTTATTGAGGCCAGTAGTAAGCCAATTGGTTCTAAAGTTCGATTGATCAGTAATGTGCAATACTCCGGTAAGTTGTCTATCACTCAAATAAGGAACTTTTTGATAAAAAGTGTATAATTATCACTTATATTATGTTTGATAAAATTCTTTTACTCATAAAAAAATAAATTTGAAATATGTGAGTTATTTTCATATTTGTCCATCTGTCATCTGTTTTAAAACATTTTACAAATCTTCCTTTTCTAAACGGGACACCTTTCATCTGTTCTAAAATATTTGACAAACCTAGTTTTATGCTCCACTAACAATTCTATGGGGCTAAATATTTCCCAATATTTGCATCCCTCCATTTGTCCCATTTTAGGTTAAATTGTTGGTTTGATGTTGTTTACCATGAGATTGTAATCTCATCAACCTGAAACCTGACTAGTGTGTTCATTATAATGTTAAATTTTAAGATATTTGCCTAATTAGAACACTGTACATAAAAATGTGGTAGTCAGAGCATGGTCTGGTGTTTATGTGGCCATCTGACATTTTCTGTTTATCTATTGTAGTTCCCACAGATATGGAAACGCATTTATCTTTATTTTCATATTATACATATTTTTTTATTTTATTTTTTTAGATAAAGCAAGATGTTTAACTTTTAACTACAATATGTATGGAGACCAAACTGGGGAATTAAAAATCTCAACTTTGGATTCCGATAATACAGAAACAAAACTATGGTCAGTGTCTGGAAACCAAGGAAACCAGTGGACAGGTCAGATGGTCAGTGTACAGACACAACCTACATCTAAGGTATGCACTTGTTTTCAGAACCAAAGAGGAGAGGAAAAATGTTGTTGAAACTGCCTGTGCTGTTTGGTATAAGCACATATCAAGAAGCAAATTTGCCTCTAAATTATATGTGAATAAGTCAGTCATGTTATATTGTTTATCTTTGCAACTCAAATTCCTTATTTTACAGACATGAAATTTTGTGAATATTATAAAAGCTAAATGAAACAGATACCACACTCCTTTCCAATTATGAATTTTAAAAATTAAAATGAAAAGCTTTATGAATTTGATTTAGGGAAAATAATATCAGTTGAAGTACTGAAAAGTTGGGGTATGTGGATCCACATGTAATGAATCTCATGACAACTGAAGGTGTATGTTATTGGACATATCTTGGTTCTTGCTTCTTGTTTCATTTTGTCTAATATTTAAAAACATCAATAAATGAATTTCTGATTAGAACAATGGAAATGTATGATTTCAGATTGTTTTTGAGGCCTCAGTAGGGGGTGACAGAGGAGATATAGCCATTGATGAAGTCAGACTTCTAACTACAGACTGTAGTAAGTACTGAGTATTTAAAATACAAATTATTTTAAAATCAAGAAGTATAATGACATCATTAAAAGATATTGTGAAATAATGGATCCATGAAGAAGAATTTGATTAAAAAAGAAAACAGAACTCATTGTAATTGGAAAATATTTTTCAGTCTGTGCATCCGTTCGTTTGGCTGTCAGTTTGTCAATTTGATCAATTGTTACTCAATTCATTTGTTCAATCCTTCATCTGTCTGTCCCACTTCAGGTTAAAGTTTTTGGTTAATATAGTTTTTAAAGAAGTCGAAGTCCAATCAACTTGAAACTTTTTTCCTATGATATTATCTTTTCAATTTTAATGCCAAATTAGAGTTTTGACCCCAACTTGTCCACTGAACTGAACTGAGTGGGGCTTCCATTTACCATTCATGGACACATTCTTGCTTTCTTTATCATTTCAATTACATTTAATGAATTCAATTATGGGAGACCACATATTGAAGATTTTTATTACAATTTGCAAAATAGACTGCTGGGTTGGTTTGACATTTCCTAGGAACTTTCTCCTGGAATTTATGTTTGGTAATACTTATATAATGATATTCTAAATATGTTGTTAAAACATTTGTTATTTCAGGTCCATGCTCACCTATAAACCCTTGTAGAAATGGAGGCTTCTGTTCTGTGTCAGGAGATACTTATACATGTACATGTCAGTCAGGGTATGATGGTCCTGAATGTCAATATATAGGTAAGTTCAAAGCTGGATACATTTTCAATATATCAAATTTCAGGGAGGAAATAGTAGCATTTTACAAATAAGTTTGTATTTAAAAAAAGGTTTTTCAGTTTGTTAAGATCTACTGATATTGTCTATTAAAATACTGTCGGTACATATCAGTTTGATGAAGGCTGGCATACTATGTCATGGTCCTGTAACTTTAAATTAATTAGCAATTTTGCTGTTCATACAATTATCTTTTTTCTGAATTTTCTGCAGACAGACAAGACATATATCTGTGTCAACAGTTGATATTATGAAGGTTTTGTTAACTTTATTTGTTTCAAGGACTATTGCATATTTTGATGTCCCCATTTTATATATCTTCAAACTTGCATTAAAATTAAAGCATTTATTCTAAAGAAACTTGTACTAAATGATATTTTTTAAAGAAATACATGTTATATTTTAGATTCCCAGAGATCTTGTTCCTTCGAGAAGACAGACCCCTCATGTTTCTTGGTACAAGATCAAATCAGTGACAATTTTGATTGGAGTAGAAGTAGGGTATGTGTAGGGCATTTACCAATACTCATTATATTTTAGAAATATTTTATGATGATGAAGAGTTATTCTGTATACAATTATTTAGGAGTAAAAGCTATGGCAAATACTTCTGAACATTTTTATTAAATTGATCTAAAGGGAAATGATATCAAAATGATTTTTTTAAGGAGAATTAAATATCATGGAATCAGGTTTTAAAAGCTTAAAGATCTTAATTTTATGCCACCCAAAAAAAGATGTTTTGATCAATGTTACTCTGATTTTAAATGCAAGCATTGCTTCATTTGATCTTATCTTTTACTGATGCTGGTGCCACAAAAAAAGATTTAAATTACATTTAATGATATATTGAAAAAGGTATGTCAGGCCATAAAAAAGAATAGGTTTGTTTGCCCAAACGCTACCTACCTAGAAAAAAGCTGCCTACTCAAATTCTTTTATTGTCCTGATATGAAGAAGTTTTTTTTTAATCAGATATGCATGAAGACTAATAAACACCCGATACTTCAATTTCTCTATTTGAAAAGAAAAAAAGTAAATGCCTACCAACCTACCCACTGTCTCAACCTTTGGGTAGGGTTTGGGCAAACCAAAATATTTTCAATTGTAGCCTCATTTGTCCTATTCCTATTTTGTGTTTTTACTTTTTTGTGTATTTGACAGAGAACACCCACTACAGCCACTGGTCCAACAAAAGCAGCAGATGGAATCACATTTTACTTCATAGAAGCATCTAAGCCATCTATAAATACCAAAGCCAGACTCATCAGTGATGTCAAGTTCTCAAGTAAGATGGGAATATTTTAGGAGTACTGTTTAATGAGTAAAAATTACAATCTGTAATGAATTTTATTTCTCTATTAGGTTCACATAAACTTAAATCAAACTTACTTGAAATGATCCGAGGAACATGTTTGTGTTTATGACTATGGAGGCATATGATATATTTAAAAATGAAGGCTAACTATAAGGTTTAACTTTAAAGCAAAATATATTGATTGAGAAATGGATTGACCAATGAATTTTCAGAACTTATTTTGTTGAGTGTTTGAAGGCACTTCAGATATGAAGGACAGTAGTTCTCTGTAGAAATCATTCTTGAAAACTTGATGAGAATGGCTTATTTATCAAGGATAATAGGCTACATGTTATAATCCACAATGATTTTGTGCACAGAGGGGGGGGGGGGGGGGGGGGGGGAGAAAATATTATTATTGGCACAGAACTATCAAAATATTTTCTACCTTACAGCTGATTATGTCCCGTCTTTTTCACACTAAATCTATCCTTGGTCAATGCATATGTTAATTTACAGAGATTTCAAGTTATATAGAGCGAACACATTTCTTAGTACTGAGGTGTAGATACATATTATTATTTTTTACTATTCCAGATAAAACCAGATGTTTTACTATGTCATATCACATGTATGGAGAGCAGATTGGGACATTAAGAGTTCTTACCATGGACTCTGATAACACTGAAACAGAACTATGGTCTGTGTCAGGGAATCAAGGAAATCAATGGATAGGCCAGATGTTCAGTGTTCAAACTTTGCCTGACTCTAAGGTTTGTAACGGCCTCACTTTCATTTATTTGGTTTATCATTATTTGATAATGCTTTGTACTATCTAAAAGATAATATAAAAAAGAAGATGTGGTATGATTGCCAATGAGACAACTATCCACAAAAGACCAAAATAACACAAACATTAAAACAACTGTAGGTCACCGTACGGCCTTCAACAATGAGCAAAGCCCATACTGCATAGTCAGCTATAAAAGGCCCAGATAAGACAATGTAAAACAATACAATATATATAGAAGCTAATAATTGTACTAATATGATATACAGAAGCTGAACAAAATGTCTGATTTAAAAGGTTGAGACATGTTAAAATAAGGAACATACTCTTGATTCTGTTAAGCTTTTAAGAGGGTGGTAAAGGGGGACCCTGAACACGGAAACACGTGAAATAAAAATTTTAAATATTCTGGGAACACAGAATTTAAAACAATCTGCGGACTGACTTTGAATTTAGTCCAGGTTTACTTTTTAATCAAATCCGGGAAAAACACAAGATATTAAGAGTACAGACACGAAAAAAAGATTACCAACACGAAACACAGAAAATAAATAAACGAAAACATGAGGCACGCACATGGAACAAAACCCTAGAAAACGAGAAATAAAACGTCTAAATATGAAAACATGTGAAATACAAAGGCCAGAAATGTTGCATGAAAATAACACTTTACCATCCTCTTTTATTGATTGATTGATTGTTGGTTGTTTAATGTCCAATGGCTTTTATCTGTCAAGTTTTCTTAAAGTGTAGAGATTGTGGCACCCTCTCTTCAAGAGGTGTTGCTATGTAATTGTGCACACCTCATAGCCAAACAAACTGCCTACGTTGGCAAGGGTTATACCACCAGTCAGAAGAAGACCTAAGTGACCATATTTCTATTCCCCAGTCTCCCTTTGGGTAGCTTTTATGTAGAGAACCAACAGATTTAGATGTTAAATATGATAATATTTTTGTTGTTTTATTTACAGATAGTTATTGAGGGTTTAGTAGGAGGAAATAGAGGAGACATTGCTATAGATAATATCATACTGTATGTCAAAGATTGTGGTAAGTAATTACTTATGATTGCCCAAGTTCAGTTGAAGACAAAGATAAAATTTCATTATATTTAACAAATCTAAACTGCCATAGTATTTTTGGGCAAAATTAAGATGCATTGTAATTGAATAATGTCCAGAAAACTAAGATTGACATTTTTTTTCTTAAAACAATACTTCATAATAGAATTAAGTCAAAGAAATTTTCTCTAATTGTTGTACTATTTCCACATCTCCTGACTGATGTGAGAAAAATATTTCTCCTCACTAGGGAACAATCTGTTCTCTGCAAATGATTGGTTGAAATTCAATTGTGATGTTAAATTTTTCTTGTTTTCTTCTGAATATTCTTATTGTGAAGTCATGAAAAAGACGACCCTGCCTGATGACGTCAATCAAAAGTACACAACGTTCCTCAAATCTCTGCAAAGAAAGGATAAGAATCATAAGAGAAACAGATTCCACCACTGTAACTCGTGTATTACGACATTTCTCCACTCTCAACAGTTAAATTTTGATTATTTAAAAAGCTCGCCAAGCTTCGCGCTTTAAATATTAAAATTTAATTGTCTTGAGTGGAGAAATATCATACTGCACTTATTGCAGTTGTGGAATCTATATATCTTTAATTGTATAATATGGATATTACAATGAATAAAATTGAAAGTAATTTATCCCACCAATAAAACTGAAGAAAAAATATAACTTAAAATTTGTGCTAAATTTAAGTTTAGTCTTTTGACATTCATTGACAGACATATTTTTTTTTAGTTCCATGTGGACCAATAAACCCTTGCAGGAATGGGGGATATTGCACTGTCTCTGGTGATTCTTATACTTGTAATTGTGCTGCAGGATTTGGTGGACCAGAATGTCAGTATATAGGTATGTGAATCGGATTGTTTACATGTAACTGTCCTGGTATATTTTGATGTACTAGAAGTCAATATATGGATATGTTTGTCAGTCAATGTTGATTCTTATACAACTACCTGCCATGTTAGTTTTGACAGACCAGAATATAAATGAACAAATGTTTTTTGTTCTGTTTGAAGAGAATTTTACTGATTTAGCTGAAATATTATATTCTGTGGTTTGTGGCAAATTTGACTTTTATGCTCTGCAAACAAGATATAGTAGAACAATAAAACTGTAACATATCTGAAATATTCAAGCATTCGTTTCTGTAACTCTTGTACAATTAGTAGCAGTCTTGGAAGATTTAGTTGACCAAAATATGTGCTAAAAGTAACTGCTTTTTATCTATATAAAATATTATCAAGCTTGTTTATCCTTTTTACATATTTTCCTTGCAAAATTTCACAATATCCAAACTTGTTCTCCACAGTTGACAAATGATAAGCAAAGGAAAGAATAAACCAAAAAATAAATAAGCTACATGTTGAATTTATAGAAAGCTGCACAATGGATTAACAGTTATACAGAATTTAAATACTTTATATTTACTATTGACAGATGCAGTGAAAACATGTAGTTTTGAGAATTCTGATGATATGTGTTTTCTAACAGACGAGACAGCTGACAGCTTAAATTGGAAAAGACACAGGGTAAAATATTTTCAACATGATTTTTATGTTTAAATTGCAATAGTAGATAGGTACTTTGAGTTTTCATTTTATTTATCCATCTTATTGCAGGGTTTGAATAAAGTTATGAATTACATAGAGTAGATAGATGTGATTTATCTCTGCTATGATGCTATCAAACTATACACTAAATAACAGATACAGTCAACATACTGTAAACCAACTTATTTTTTATGAGTGATTTTATTTTCGTGACTTTCGCGAGTTGAAAAATACTGCAAAAAAACTAGGATATTTCCTTAACAAACCACATCAAGTAAATCAGAAAATTGCGAAATTAAATAGCCTTGAATAGGTCTAGAAAGGGTAAAACGCAAAATAAAGTATTCGCGAAAATAAGTTGGTTTACAGTATTAATTTTCTTGGTTTTGTTAGTATTGAAATTATTTAGTGTACATGTTTTATCTTCAGGTTCTACAATACATGCACAACAATATTAATTCTATATATATAAAATTCAATAGTATTACTTTTTTTATTAAGGATACTATTGCAGAATTAGCCCCATAGAAATGTTTGGTTTATTTAACAAAACTAATTTTTTACTTTTAAAAAAAAGCCATGTGGACATTATGTTGCTCATTGATCAGCCTTTTCATTTTAGTTGAGACATATTAATTTAGTGGCTAGAATATATATTGGGTTTTATCAGTCTTATCAATTTAAAGTGAAAATCATAGTATATAATTGTTGTTTTGTTTGTCAGTCCAAAAAAAATAGGAGTTTATGGATATAAGCATGAGTATCATTTTAACTAATTTGAATAACTAAAATTAAGATATAGGTGGAAGAAGCCTATTCATTTTGGGTTTAATAAGACACATGTCAAAAATACATGTGAAAAAATGTTTTGTTTCAAGAAAATTATCTTGTGTAATTTACTATTTCAGGGTTCAACAAAAACCAGCACTACAGGACCATCAGGTGCTGCCATTGGTAAAAAGTATACTTACCTGGAGTGTACAGGACAAAGTATTGGTTCTAAAGTCAAACTTATCAGTAATATTCAATTTTCAGGTAAGTTTATATTATAGAACCTCACTCATTTCAATTCAAATCAAGATAAGTAGTCAACTTTCTAAGAATTGTGCTATAATTGAAAACTTGCCTTTTTATAAACTGCAGTAACTTTGGTAAGACAAAACAAATTGTTTTAGAAAATGGAAAAGGATCTTTTGTTCTTTTCTTTTATTTTTGTAAGCATTTCATGATAATTTGGTTTAAGCAAATTTAAGATATCATACAAAGTGTTGATATATAGACAGATGTACTATTATAACTACAGTATACCGTAATATAAACATGTCCCATTTACACACATTTGCAAAAGTTGTTGATCCCTCACTTTTCTACATTAGAAAATGCCTGTACCAAGTCAGGAATATGACAGTTGTTATCTATTCGTTTGATGCGTTTGGACATTTGATTTTGGACTTTCCTTTTTTGAATTTTCCTCAGAGTTCAATATTTTTGTGTTTTTACTTTTTGATCAGTTTTTCCATCACTCGCAATAGAATATCACTTGAGGTAACAATTAAAGGAACCTGTGATTGGGTTATTTCACTGATCTCAAGTTGTGTTTTATGAATAAGTTACAGCAGTTGACCTGAGGTCAATCAGCCTAAACAACATCATTGAACAATCAGTGTTTAGTGTGTAATTAGGATAAGCATTGTTATATAGAAAATTAACAGGAAAATGTAAGATTTTAAAAGTCATCTATACATTTTGAACTACCATTTATAATGTGACAAGTCATTCATTTTGCAATAAAAACATGTCTTTTCAGATTCGACAAGATGTTTGACCTTCTGGTATCACATGTATGGTAGTGAGATAGGAACATTACGTGTCATAAGTAGGTCAGCCTCTTTACAGGAGACAGAACTGTTGAGTATGACTGGTAACCAAGGCAACCAATGGCTATTGAAGTCTGTCACAGTGTCTACATTGCATGGTTCAAAGGTAAGATATATTGTTACATACAGAATATATTTTTTTAGTTTCTAGAAGGAAATTCATCCAAGCTTTACTATTTCTAGTGAATTCTAGGCATTTGTAAGCTGTAATAACTGTAAAGATCAATGAATAAAGAATATATTCAATAATTCTGCACAATAATGAAAGTGATATTAGACCACATCACTTCTAAATGATTTATTATGTAAAAATCAATGAAGTATTATAAGCTTTTACTTTAATAAAACATGCAGATTTTTTTTTTACATTTCAGCTGATAATAGAAGCATCTGTAGGCGGAGACAGAGGAGATATAGCACTAGATAATATAAGTCTGTCCACTAATCCATGTGGTATGTGTTGATTTAAAATGATAGTAATCTATATATACAAATAACATTGGAGATATAGCACTAGATAATATTAGTCTGTCCACTAATCCATGTGGTATGTGTTGATTTAAAATGATAGTCATCTATGCACAAATTTCGTGGGAGATATTAAACCATTAGTATTCATCTCCAGTTAACAATTGTTTCTTTTTGTCAGATTTTTATGGCCCCGCAACGAATTTGTTGATGCCATATAGTTCAACCCTTGTCCAAAATTCAGTAATTCAGCAACATTGTTACATTAATCTAAAGATCTGTATGATTTTTGGTGATAATTCAAAATTTCATTTTTGAGTTATTGAGTATTTTGTAAAAAAAGGGGAGTTTTTTTGTACATGTCGCGCCGTAAAAAACAATTTATAATTGTTCCCTCAAGTCTCAAAAAATATATCTGGTTATTGCTTAAAACTTTCTCAGAAACTATTTATGATTGTTGCATAAAACTTTCACACCAGACGACGGGTGTATCATGTACTCATGGCGCAGCTGTTAATTCTAGTGATAACTTTTTATTAGTTTAATCCTTATAAAAAATTTCGTCCTTTTTAGGAGGTGGATGATGAAGAGTGATACAAAAGAAATACTATGATTCTATTAATGCACATAAGGAGTGATGGACAATGGACTTCAGGAGGAATGGAAGAACATTTCTAATCTACAGATAAAAATTGCTATAAATATTTAATAACCAACCTTTTTACTTGGAGATAAATCAAATTAATAACTCTTATCATTTAGGCACAATGTTTTAAATTTTACCCTCCAGCAATTTATTCTCTGTTCTGTAATATGCTTTCCTTTAAATGTCTCATTATATTTTGCTCAAGTTAATTTTGTTTTTTGTTTTTATAAAGTCATATCTTGTATATTACAATGTAAATTGTTTGTAAAATGTTATATTATAATGTCTGATGATCTTTGTTTAATATAAACAAGGCATGCATATGAAAATATTTTTCATAATGAGATTATGTACAGTAAATATATTTAAATGATATAAATGTTTATTCTTTAGTCTTATCTTTTGTTTTTAACTTGTGTACAGTTTAAAGATCAGGTTCTATTAACTAGATATATGATGCATATATGCATGATATGGAAGTTGTCCTACACCAGTCATGTTTTCTTTGACAAATAAAGGTCAACAAGTTATACAGCTACAGGGGCGGATCCAGTCATTTAAAAAGGGGTGGGGTCCTGACACAGGATAAAAAGGGGGCTTCCAACTATATATCCCTATTCAAATGCATTGAATTGCATTGCCCCCTCTCCTGAATCCGCCACTGAGCTATTAGGGTTCTTTATTTTATGCCCCACCACGATAGTAGAGGGGCAGTATGTTTTCTGGTCTGTGTGTATTTGTGTTCATCCGTCCTTCTGTCTGTACCGCTTAAGGTTAAAGTTTTTGATGAAGTTGATCTTTCAAATTTTTTGGCCAAAATATAGTTTTGACCCCAATTTTACAGTCCACTTAACATAGAAAATAATGGTGCAAAGTTCAGTTTAAAGTTTTTGGTCAAGGTAATTTTTATACGCCCGTCAAAATTTTGATGGGACGTATTATGGTATACAAATGTCCGGTGTCTGTCCGTCCGTCCGTCTGTCCGGCGTAAACATGTCGCACCGTAACTTGAGAACGACTTATCCAAATTTTATGAAACTTAACTTGATTATGGCTTAAAACTTTAAACACTTCTTAGTTATATTAATCTTAATATCTGTATACTTTTTGGTGATGATTCAAAATTTTATTTTTGAGTTATTGAGTATTTTGTAAAAAAAGGGGAGGTTTTTTTTACATGTCGCACCATATCTCAAAAACGATTTATGATTATTGCTTAAAACTTTACACATGTCTTTGTTATATTAATCTAAAGATCTGTATACTTTTTGGTGATGATTTAAAACTTTATTTTGGAGTAAATGAGTATTTTGTTAAACAGGGGAGGGTTTTTTTACATGTCGCGCCGTATCTCAAAAATAATTTATGATTATTGCTTAAAACTTTACACACTTCTTTGTTATATTAATCTAAAGATCTGTATACTTTTTGGTTTTGATTAAAAAATTTATTTTAGTGATATTTAGTTTTTTGTAAAAAAAAAAACAGGGTTGGGGGTTTCACATGTCCCGTTGTGTCTCAAAAACAATATATGGTGATTGCTTAAAACTTTCTCAGAAACTATTTATGATTATTGCATAAAACTTCCACACAAGACCGTGGGCGTAACATACGCTCATGGCGCAGCTGTTTATTGATGAAGTTAAAGTCCAATCAACTTAGTAATGGAAACTTAGTACACATGTTTCCTATGATGCTCTTTCTATTTAGAATGCCAAATTAAAGTTTTGACTCCAATTTCACAGTACACTGCACATTGGATTTGATAATGCGAGTGAGGCATCGGTGTATTATGGACACATTCTTCTTTCATTATTGATGGTTTGAAAACAAACAACCCATAAATTACAATAAATATATATCTTGAAAAAGTTACAAAGACACAACACTTCAAACAGTTGCAGGTATTGTTTATTTGTCAATCTTTTAGTGTACCAGAAGCTGTCATCAGGGTAAATGCTTAATGAGTATTTTTATGCCCCACCCACCTACGATAGTAGAGGGGCGTTACGATTTCTGATCTGTGCATCGTTCCGTCTGTTCGTCCCACTTCAGGTTAAAGTTTTGGGCAAGGTAGTTTTTGATGAAGCTGAAGTCCAATGAACTTGAAACTTAATACACATGTTCCTTATGATATGATCTTTCTTATTTTAAAACCAAATTAGACTTTTGACCCCATTTTCATAGTCCACTGAACATAGAAATTAAAAGTGTGAGTTTCAGGTTCAAGTTTTTGGTCAAGGTATTTTTCGATGAAGTTAAAGTCCAATCAACTTGAAACTTAGTACACATCATCCCTTTTGGTTGATCTTTTTACTTTAAGGCCAAATTAGATTTTTTACCCAATTTCACAGTCCATTGAACATGGAAAATGATAACACGGGTGTACTTTGGACACATTCTTGTTCTTCCTTGTACTAAATCAAAGTACAAAATGTACCTCAAGGATGATTTAAAAAAAAAATAATATTTTCCATAGATAGTAAAATTTTATCAGTGAGAGGAATATATACGGGAAAAAGGTTTGAAAAAGTAAAATAATGTACATGTTTGTAAAAATATTGTCAGTTTCCTGTTGTATAATTTTTTCCAAATTTGTACAATGCTTTTCTGGCAATTCCTTCCATTTTAAATAACTTTACATGGCCATAGGTACAACAATCAAATGTATATGGAATGCTGTGAAGAGTAGGAATAGATTAACAAGTTTATCTAGATTACTCTATTGTGTTTGAAATATTACACTCATATACAATTACACACGTCTTTCATAACACTGTCACCTAGTTCAAAAACTACATACTTATTAAGTATTTGTTCTGGAATTTGAAAAACTGGAAAATCATTGTACTTTTAATGTGTTAGTAAGAAACTGACCTCAATTAAAAAATAAGATGGTCCTAGACAATGTCCAAAAGCAAGTGAAATGACAAGCGCTTTAGAAAATGACTGGCTGGCTGACGTAAATAAACTTAAAGTATAACTAAAAAGATGCCCACCTAAATTTTGCTCACCATAAAAACAAATAAATCTAACAGTTCTAAACCAGCTGGCAACAGTTATAATTCATGTTATGATAATTACCTGATTAATGCAAAAATATTTTTGAAACTTAGCTCTACCACACAGCTGTGGTCTACAGCCATATCATTCAGCAATCTAAGGTTAGTTGACTATATCTTGAAAGACTAAGGTTCTGATTCATTCCTGTCATTAAAAGTATATTAGAAGATGAAATTTAGACCGCCTTCTGTAGCCACTTGATGAATGGCTTTGATCTATAGAAGTATGGTCAATAGAGGTAGTTCTCCTAGCTGTTTTGTCGTAATGACGAAAGAAATCCATGCTGGTGGTATCTCATCTATAACAGTTGTACTCCCTGTGGATAAGCAGCATCAATGTCGTAAGCACTTTCTTCAATGGTTGACCCTTACTTTTTTCAGGCTGGACATCACCGTATTGAAGGAAACATTATGTGGGTTATTTTTGTCTCATCGACAGGTGTTTCAATGGTCGATGTAGTATTGCCTATTAAGTATTATATCCAACATATAATTTCATCCACTGAAATTATCCCTGGATTTACTTAAAGTTGTCCAATGAGTAGATCGATTGATTATCAGTGTGCTTGTGCTGTGTACTTGTTTGGCTGTTGGTTGCTACAGGGCCTATCTGATGAAGTAGTCGATAATAACCAGTATGATCATGTTACCTTTATTAAATGGATTCAGTGTAAGAAAATGTACTCTCTGAAGGCTGGTTGTATTTCTGTAAATACATCTGCTTATTATTAACTGCTTAATTCTTTCCTTTTTCATATTGGTCTATCCCAAGGTAGTCAAAATTGTCACATCAGTCGTATGCTTCCCACGATTACCATGTCGTTGTGAAGTGCCTCCAATATTAACTTTACCTATAGTTGCTGCTGGTTAAACCGAACTGTGATTATCTGTGTTCTCCGATAGTAAATTATCTGTGAAGTACCATATTTCATCTCTTTCAACTGTATCAGGTGTCGTTTTCCTTCCATCTATGTACTTTACAAGAGACTTGTTCGTAGATTGATAATGGTGCTTGGTTAACGGCAAGTTATATCACGACTTGCTAGTTATTATTACATAGAATGGATTAGCATCATTTAGAATTGTTGCTCCCGTAGATGTATTCCTTACACTTATTGCATATCACCCACTTCAGTGCTAGAAATCCATTTTGTTCTGTGGGTATATTAAATTCGACTTTGTCAGACCTCAACTGGCGAATTTGGATCCCATGTTGCTTCTTAATAAAACTGCTTCTAGTGCTTTCCCAGAAGCGGAAAGCATGTGCAATTCATAAGATAAATTGTTTTGGCATAACCTGGTATTGGTGGGATATAAGGAACTCCTTGACTGCAATTTCTCAAATAATAAGTCCTGTTCATGACCTTATTTCCATGATTTCAGTTGGTGTTTATTAGGGGACCTTTCAGTGTTGGATATGTCTTCAAATCAATAAGCCGTTTTCTGATTTAAGCTGTTCCATAAATTTACTGCAGTAGCCAACAAATAATAAAAAATTCTATCATCTTCCATGTTGATTGGTCTGGCCATCTTATCTGGACAGTCCTCATCACTATTCAAAAAAACATCACGGACGATTCACTTGAGTCCTCTTGAAGAATATTTGTCAAGTGCGAGCATCCTGTTACGGAAGTAAATCCTGTTTAGGACAATGTAGAGCTTGTCTAGTTGTCCGTCGAGAGATATATTTTGATGTGAATCAGATAAGCATTATATCGTCATCCTCTGGTAAACTTGGTGACCGCGTAGTCTTAAGAAATACATCTGCAGCAATCGCTAGCCTGCCAACACTAAGAATGTACTTTCGAATACGACTTTAACTGACTAAAATTTACAGTTTTTATGCCGAAAATCGGGGGTTCTCGCCGGGCACTCCAGTTTCCTCCACCATATGCAATAAAACTTACCGCCAATATATAGCTAAGGAAGCTGAAAGTGGCGTTAATTAATAACAATCAATCAATACCTGGCAAGGCATAGCTTTCTTTTCTTGTTGAGTAGTTCATGCGACGATAGTCCATGCTATTTCTGGAGTTTCCAGCTATTCTTCCATTTGACAGTAGTTATCGAAGGTGTGACTTCATGAACACACGATGCTGGTAACCATGTTAATGCTGGTTTCCTGGACTTTTTAAAAGCTTTGACATCATGCCACACAACAATTTTTTGCACAAACTTGATAAATACCGTTATGGTGTGATAAGACCACTGAATAAATGGCTCGAAATATTTCTCACTCGGGGAACTATGACGATTGTCATTGATGAAGAGAAATCTGAAGAAACTGCAGTGGACTCATGAGTTCGACAAGAAACCATACCCAAATCCCTTCTTTTTTCTGCCATATCAACGACCTTCCAGATGCAGTAAAATCAGCTGCTGCAGTGGACTCATGAGTTCGACAAGAAACCATACCCAAATCCCTTCTTTTTTTCTGTCATCTCAACGACCTTCCAGATGCAGCAAAGACCTCTTGCTGATTACTGTCTGCTATACAGAAATACAAACACACGTACAACATATGCATACTCTATTACAACAATATCTGGTTAGCCTAGAAAAAAGTGCCTTAGACTGGGGTATGCGCTTTAACGCAAAGAAATGTTACATCCTGAGCACTGACAAAGGCCAGCGATGGACACATACTCTAACAAGTCCAACAGAGTCCATACTTTGGGCTACGAACATCGGAAGATCTAAAATTGACCATCCACATTTCAAATGTAGCCAATAAAACAAATTCGACACTATGCTTTCTAAAATGCAATTTCAGATTCTGTCGAAAAGACTGCAAGTAAACATGCACACATCTCTTTGGTAAGATCTACGATGGAATATGGGGCAATTGTATGGGACCCATATACAACAAACAACACCCGCCAATTAGTAAGGATTAAACTAAGAGCTGCACGATTCATCACAGTGGATTACAGATCTAGAGAAGAAGGATCGGTCACCAAAATGCTTACCGTACTGGAACTAAAAAACCTTCAGTCCAGAAAAACAAGACAAAGACATGTATTTATGTACAAAGTGGTTGAGGGTTTGGTCCCAGTTATCAAACCTGGCGAATTTTTGGTAAAAAGCAATGCCAAGTCGAAAAAATTAAAAAAAAATGTAGACAACAACTCACTTAAGAACGATTAAAAGTCAATCGAAAAAACAAACTGCATTCTTCGTTAAGTCGGTGATTCTTTGGAACCTTCTAGGAGAAGACACAGTGGGCGCCAAGTTAGTTAAGAGCTTCAAAACAGCTCTCCAATGCCGCCAATAAGCGCTTGCTCTCTCTCTCTCTCGTCGAGTTTGAAAAATCAGAGTTGGTACCCCCGACGTAATGATACAGATACAGACTTGACTTCATCATACATAACTGGAGAACTCGTTGCACAAATTATCTTATTACTCACATCAATACGATGTTTAACATCAGTGATTCAAATATCTTCATCATTATTGCCAAATAAATCTTCAAATGGCCTGATGAATAAAATTGAGAATGGAAATGGGGAATGTGTCAAAGAGACAACAACCCGACCAAATAAAAAACAACAGCAGAAGGTCACCAACAGGTCTTCAATGTAGCGAGAAATTCCCGCACCCGGAGGCGTTCTTCAGCTGGCCCCTAAACAGATATAAACTAGTTCAGTGATAATAAACGCCATACTAATTTCCAAATTGTACACAAGAAACTAAAATTAAAATAATACAAGACTAACAAAGGCCAGATGCTCCTGACTTGGGACAGGCGCAAAAATGCGGCGGGGTTAAACATGTTTGTGAGATCTCAACCCTCCCCCTATACCTCTAACCAATGTAGAAAAGTAAACGCATAATCATACGCACATTAAAATTCAGTTCAAGCTAGCTAGAGAAGTCCGAGTCTGATGTCAGAAGATGTAACCAAAGAAAATAAACAAAATGACAATAATACATAAATAACAACAGACTACTAGCAGTTAACTGACATGCCAGCTCCAGACTTCAATTAAACTGACTGAAAGATTATGATTTCATCATATGAACATCATGCACAATCCCTCCCGTTAGGGTTTAGTATCATACCATCATAACATATATGAGAAGAACATAACCCGTGTCATGCCAACAACTGTTTTTAGAATAAATGTGTTTAGTTCCGAAGCAAAGACCTTATCAGTGACTCAATATTAACGCCAAAATATGCAATCTTTAATGACTTGACAACAGTATCGATGAAACATATTTCTCTGTGTCTTTATCTTCCATTTAGTAACTTTCGTTAATTTCTACTTGCTCTATTTTTTGTTGTTGTTCTCTGTTCACTTGTTGCAATTCACATAAATAAGCTTGAGGGTGAAGGGTGAAAGTCCTTAGCAATATGATCGTATATCTTTCAGGAATTTGGGTCCTCAATGCTCTTCAACTTCGTACTTTATTTGGCATTTTGTTGTTGTTCTCTGTTCACTTGTTGCAATTCACTTAAGTAAGCTTGAGGGTGAAGGGTGAAAGTCCTTAGCAATATGATCGTATATCTTTTAGAAGTTTTGGTCCTCAATGCTCTTCAACTTCGTACTTTATTTGGCATTTTAAACTTTTTGGGATTCGAGCCGTTACTGATGAGTCTTTTTTTTAGACGAAACGTGCGTCTGGCGTATACTAGTATACTGAATTTAGTCCTGGTATCTATGATGAGTTTATTTATCCACCATCAGTGTATCTTTAATCAAGAGGTTTCGGTTCTATATTCAAATATTTCCTGTCTAATTCAGATTGATGTTTACGTGGTCTACTACATTATTTGGTGTCTCCTCGTCAATGTATCACGTGATCTACTACATTATATGGTGTCTCCTTGTCAATGTATCACGTGGTCTACTACATTATATGATGTCTCCTTGTCAATGTATCACGTGGTCTACTACATTATATGGTGTCTCCTTGTCAATGTATCACGTGGTCTACTACATTATATGGTGTCTCCTTGTCAATGTATCACGTGGTCTACTACATTATATGGTGTCTCCTTGTCAATGTATCACGTGGTCTACTACATTATATGGTGTCTCCTTGTCAATGTATCACGTGGTCTACTACATTATGGTGTCTCCTTGTCAATATATCATTCAATCTTTCTGATTGAAATCTGGCGAAAAACTCGTTTGTACACATCAATATTAACTATCCTATAGCTAATTTGTACCAAGTCAGGAAAAAGACAGTTGTTATCTTATAGTTTGTCTCTGTGTGTCACGGTTGCATCTTAGTGCTTATGTTGTGTCGTTGTTCTTCTCTTATATTGGATTATTTTTTTCTAAATCGATTTTATGAATTTCTATAAACAGCGTTATACTAAATAAAGGCAACAGTAGTAAACTGCTGTCCGAAATTCATATAAAATCGAGTGAGAAAAAAACAAATCCTGGTTACAATTAAACTAAAACTGAGGGAAACACATCAAATATAAGAGGAGAACTACAACACAACGGAATCACAAAATTAAAATGTAATACACAAAGAAACGAACTATGATATAACAATGAACATTTTCCTGACTTGTTACAGGACATTTTAAGAAAAAAAATGTTGCTTTTATTTAAAACTCTCCAGATAAAATGACAACGCAGAAAGACATTTCTGTGGGTATATTCTTGACATATAAATACAAGAAAGATACCAAAAGGGACATTCAAACTCATGATTTTTTAAAAGAATATTTGGCCTTTTCAAAGGGTATGCAACAAAATTTTGTTATTTTAAAATTAAAGTTTGACCAAAACGATTTTTTAAACATTGCCTAATTGATACATGGCCAAACCGGCTATGTCGTCTTGTTTCCGTACAATCAGGAACATATATATTAGATATACTGTTCCCAGGTACAATGCAACTTTAAAATAGCTTTATTTCACTATTATAGTTATATATATAAGCAATATTTCGAAGTTTTTAAACCTTATAAACATTCTATCCATTTGTAGGTTCTATTTGGAAAAAAAGAAGATTATATCTCTGGAAATCTATATTATATTACCTATAGCTGTACAATGTCACCTATGGGATGCAACAAGAGTATAAATCTCAACAATCGAAAATTATACCATAGCTCTCGATGGTATAATTTTCACAAAAATACCATGGTTTTGTTTTATATGGTATCCGAAAAGAAAAAGATAGGAAGACCTTGCCGTGGCCTCTTGAATTTTTTGACACAGTAACAACGGAGTCAGTGCAGGGCCCGTGACTAACTAAACTGTCCGCTTTGCACCAGCCGATATATAGGCATATCGATATATGAAAGCCTAGGTGGGAATCGAACGATCGCACACTAACTCCGTTTTCCTATATATATTTAAATTATTGAAAACTCGCTCTCATGCAGAACGAAAAAAAAAAAGTTTGAAAAACACATAAATGTGTCAATATCATATTCACATATTCATATATTACTGGAAAATATCCGTTGATTTACATTTATTAGAATGTATACTTAGATTGTATCCTCATAGGCTTCACTGTACAGCCTCTACATGCATACAAGGTTTTAAACCAAAACGATTTTTGTAGGGGGTACGTTGCTTTTGAGGAGCTTCATATACGGCAAAAACATTAGACTTTAAAAAGAAGAGGGGCAATAGAGAGTCCGTTAACATGTTAACAGCACCTCGATTTTGGCAAAAACAATTAACAAAAAATACAAAAATGTTGATAACAGTTAACAAAATGGGTTAAAAACAGTTATAACAACACCTTTAAAAAGACCAAAGCAGGTTAATATAAAAAGGTATTGCTCCACCTATAAAAAGTATTGTTCAAAATGTTGGCTTGCTGGATCCCCCTTTCAAAATCCTGGAACCACATCAGATTTGTTTTTAGACCTATAAACGTAATTTTAGGCCGTTGAAATACAATCTGTGGCTTATCTTGCGTCCAAATCCAGAAAATCTAATTCCGTTAACAGTTTTTTATCGTTTGCAACATAATCCGTCACCAATGTAATTGTGCATCCATTGCTGTCCAAACATCAAGTCTAACTGATATTCCCGCTATTTCAGAAGCCCGTGCTTATTTTAAGAAAGTAGACGAAGTTTTGTGTATGAGGCTCGAAAAAGGTTATTTAACTTATTCTTATCAAACTTATTTTAAAGTAAACAAACAAACAAAAATGACATATACAATGTTAAACTGCAAAAGATGCAATAGGTTAAAACAGATATTTCATATTTTTGGGATAATTTTGCGGTGTTTCGTAAATTATACCGTAGCTTTTTGTTAAAACCCTCGGCAACCTTTCTTGACTCCGTCTCGTGAAGTTATTGTCGAGGCTTTCAAAAAAATCTTGGGTGCAATTTACGAAACACCGCAAAACTATTGGCAAAAGAAATGAATTATCTATAACTTATACTGCCACAGGAACCCATTTTCGATATAACACTTTTTTTTTCTTTTTGTTCCTTGTTCCTTTTTTCTCTTTTCGTTGTGTTCGGTCCTCGTTAGGAGGTACTGACAACATGCCTCCACATAATTTACAATCCCGATCTTCATAAAAGGACACAAGCAAACAAAAAGGTGACATAATCGCAAGACATCTAGAGGGCAGTATACAGACACAAACTACAGAAAGAATGAATTGGACGTCGATTTGTAAACCAAAAAATGCATCTCATGTTTAAAATAGTTCATGAGCTCATACGGATAAATGAAAACCATGCAGCACTGGCAATTGGGAACAGCCACATTTTTGTCTGTGATTATTTTATAATTCATAGAACTATAATTAATCTGATATTTATAAAATGAATGTTTCCTCAATAGTTAAATGTTTGAAGTGGCTATTCTGTCCTCTCTTAGGTGCTATTTTACCGGCTTCGTCAAAATAACCTTCTTTGCTAGATATTTTGTAAGCTGGTTCTCGGCTGACTACTACACTTTGTTCATAGTTTGTTTGAGTGAAGCGAATACAAGCGGATTCCAGTTTAGATATTTTGCCGCATCCGTCAAAATAGAGATTTATAAAAAGTTTTACCGGTTTTCATGATAAAATAAAAAAGAAAATATAGAAACATACATTTCAAAAGAAAATTTCTAAAATATATGCCTTTTTAAAACATTTATACATAAGCAAAGCATTCATGTATCAAAAGTGATATTTTTCACTTTTATAGGAAGAAAATATACATGTGTTTAAAAAAAAAAATACAAATTATGTATGTATACTAAAATAGAAACTTACAAACACGAGTCTATCAAATATAAGCGAAACGCACACACATTTATTTTGGCTGTAAGCAAAACTAAAAGAACTTGAATTATTTGGCGATTATATTGTAACATTTGTCAAAAATGGCTGTATTCGTACTCCGCAATCGGTTAAAGTTTTGGGTAGAAACCGTAGTTTTCCAAATCATAATTCACTTAAAACAACAGTTTAACACTATAACATCACACCAAATTTAATCATGACGTTTTTAAACAACAATCATCCAATCATCCAATCAATCGTATAAATTTCCCGAAAAGATTGATACGGGATCGGACGAAAAATACTTAATTTATATGTGGTTTGTTATGATGCCAAAAAGAGGCTCAGCGCGAGACAGAAGAGATTGACAAGTTACACCAAAATGTTTTCATAAAAAAACCCTTCATATAATCATCAATTAAGGTTAATATAATTTAAGAGTATTGCTTTATACTTATCTGACATCTTTCAAATGTTATGAAATGGCAATATCATGATTGTAAGCTTGATGAAAGTTATAAAGTTGACGTCTGCGTGTCATGTGCTTTTCCTTTTCACGGTTTTGATTTCATCATTGTTTTATCTACCCTAAAATAAATGAATACATTTGTGGGACCCTTTGCTGTAGAGTTAGTTATAGTCTTTGTTACACTATAGTGGTGTACACAGCGACTTGTCTAAGAAAACAAAACCTGTTGCATAACAACATTTGGTTAATTTTTTTGGGTACAAGTCAAATTGGCACCCATAGAAAAAGTCAATTCGGCAATCTATAATATTTTTCTACTTTCTCAGTTGACAGGAGATGTTACAGACGCCATTTAACCATATCAATGATTCAAACAGTACAATCAACACCTTTATTTATACAAATGTACTAATGATTTTTATACAATAGCGACATAAAATTTCCAGAGTGATCGAAAATACAGAGAGATCAGGGTATGGTATTAGCAGGGGACTACCGGTACTTCGAGTTACTAAATAACACTGAATATTCAAAAAACACTTGTAATGACCGAATAACACATATTAGCACATATTGGTGACTTTTAAACTTTGATTGTTGAATAATACAAATTCTAATTCAAGTATTTTATTGGACAAAGCACATATGATACAATGCTTATTCCAAGATACAAACACATGAAACATGACAATTTATGCAAATTCAACTTCAAGAAAACATTTCAAGTACTAATTATATATATAATATCACAGTATTACACAGTATTATACTTATGGTAGACCAACTGACATTAGATTTTTTAAGCTTGACTTAAATAATTACATATTTGTCTGGTGTCAACCAGATTTACTTGGTTAAGTCAATAATAATTATATATTATTACATTGGTTGCAATAAATTACATTGATTTCCCAGTTAAATTAAAACCGATAATTTGTCATACAACAATAGGCAAGGTCAGGACGTCGATAACGTCGGTTCAAAACAAATTGTGAATGTGTAGGAAAAACATGTAGTTCCTTACATTTTCTACATTCATTTCATAAAAAAACAACATTAGCCAATGTAATAAAAAGTATAACTAATTGCCCTATTTGAAAATCTAAAATAAGACAACTAGTGACTGAACGCCGCTGTCTTTAAATCATTATTAAGTTATAAAATGCATCGATTATATATTATTATTTAATAATCAATGTTTTAAAGTCTTCAATATGTGCTAATATTGAAATTTCAAGTGTTATTCAGATAATAACAGTGTTACTTGGGGCCCCTCAAATTTGGTGTGGGCTACTTAAATTTCTGCTTTTCTTATGTAGGACTTTATACATGTATGTGCATTTATCATTTTTTCGCAAATTGCAAAAATGGTCACCGCCAGCAGAAACCCTGCTATATCTGACCATGTTTAGATTAAAGTCCCTGATTGATTATCGTCTTGGAAGGAGTGAAATACGTAAAACCTAGTTTATATTACCTCCAATGTCAGAAAGGAAAAAGTCCTGTGATTTAAGAGCATGTCCAAAGGTGTAATGTAATGAAGGCAGCAATAGCTTACATTAAATATGGTTTTAATAAGACGATAATCAAGTTAAATGTAGCTTGTAACATGATTGAAATTTTTTCAGTTGATCAGCTTTTTGTGCAATATATTTCCCCAAGACTGATAAAATAAGAAAAAAAAGTATTGATGAAAATGGAAATGATTATAATTAGATTTCTTTTTAATTACTTTAAGGAAGTAAAAGATCTGAAATGGCTACTGGTGGGTTTGGAAGAGGTGGAAGAGGGGCAGCTCTACTTCAGGCTCTGAAAGATGGAACTCGTAAACCAGGAGATCAGGATGAGGTACATGTGACAGAGTTAGCAGAATCTATTTTTCCCTGGTGGTCCTTGAAGAAAATCTGCCTGTCCTCACTATTGATTCTATTAAAAAATACTAAAATTTTGTCAGTCCTATGCAAAATTTTGGTGGTAAAATCCTGAGGACGGCAACTTTTCACGAATTCTGATGTGAATCATGACCATAATTGTGCTAAGTCTTGAAGTTGATGGCAATATACATGTAGTAAGGCATGATTTTTGTATCAGCTAGTTAATCTGACTTGTGCTGAATATTGTATCAGCAATTTAAGCTTAACAAACACTGATTTTTGTATCAGGAACTGGAAGTCAAGCTGGACTTATGCTACCGATTGAGGGGCAAGTTTTTAAAGCAATTGCTTTCATGCCGTCGCGTATGGCCATCTTTGTGACCCAGATCAGAGACTCCGCCCAGATCAAGCCATAGTATTTTGTTAAACAGGCTCCTGGTCTGTCATTCTTAAACACCTATGTATGTTTTCT